>NC_089855.1:13099718-13287218 GCF_036373705.1 Amia ocellicauda
TGCAACGACCCATAACGCACTGAACACAGACACACATTGGCCCTGTTGCACAAGATAATCCCACATATTTGTCAGCACGAACAGGCTACATTTAAAATTTCACCGCAAAGTTTCAACCCATGGAAACCACAAGCTTTGCCCCCCACCCTGCGTGCTCGCCTGCCTTCCTGCGGTCAGTCTGCCCCTCTTCCAGCGCCGCCGCCGCACTGTTATTGCGCGCAGATCAGGAAACGTCACTTCCTCTTTCCAATGCCCACTTCCCGGTAAAAAAATACAAATACAAAATATTTTCCAAAGACAGATGTGACCTAAAAGCCATATCACTACGTGAAGACATATAGCATGGGATTTCTCAATTAATAAATGACGTGCCAGAAAAAAGAAACACAGTTTGAGATTAAGTTCACACCCCCCCACCTCCTTCCTCTGCTCAGATTTACCAGGAACCGAGGAGCGACAGCGAGTGTCTGAGCAACATCAGGGAGTTCCTCAAAGCCTGCGGCTCCTTCCGAGTGGAGGTGAGTGCCCTCTTCCACTTCTCTGCCCTCACACACCCTTTGTGCAAAGTGCTGCTCTGTGCAAAGCAACAAGCACACAGACAACACATGGGGAAGGACTGCCCTGTGGGTGGGTGGGTGGGAATGAGATGGATACAAAGTTGCTGAAAGGAGCTAAAACTGCACTAATCTATGGGCTGTAGCAGGCCTGCGCAAAACAGACACAATGTGTAAGGTTTGAGTGGCAAAACTGCATTAACAGTTGCGTATGCATTGAATTGTTTAAGCAGTAACCCAATGCAGCAGCTGCACTGTACCTTTTAGACCAGCGCCTTGTCAGTCTATATGTGCATTAGTTTTGTGAATTACCCTGCGGCTATGATGGTGAGATGTACTGCCTGCTACATTGTAACGTCAGAATCTATCATTTTCGCATAATGTGTAGCCGTCTCTTGTGGAAACTGTATACACTGGATGATCAACCATCATGGGTGTAAAATAACCTTGTTAATGATTGGGCAACTACAGTAGATGGGTGGAAGTGAGAGTAATTTGTTGTAGAAGGACTGGCCTTATTTGACATTTAAATCTCATTAGGGATTTGCAGTGAATGTACTTTATGCTGCAGTACAAAGAGGCATGTTAGAAGGGGGTAGCTGTGTGTTTGTAGGTGGGTTATTATGTTTTCATGTATGCAATATACATATATTTAATTTTACTCATTTAAAAATGTGCAATATACTTTCAGCTGTGGAAAAAAATAGATTTGCATCTTGTTAGAAGCTTAAGTTAGAAAAGTACATGGTGTTTTATAAAGAAAAGGTGTATGAGTTTTCTTTGGAAGAAAAGCAAACCAATAGCATACATAATCTGAGTGCCTACTTCATACTAAAAGTTTAACGAGTATTTGAATGATCTCCAGTCAAAATTAAAGTGAAGCATGCTTGAACTTGATGAACTCAAATGGGAGCCAGGCAGGGATTGAATGCTTGCTATCCTGCTATAGCATGTGTGAAGATTATATTGTAACTACCTTTGTTTGTACCTGGTTTGTTGATTTTTTTAAGGAAGTAAGATTCAACAATACAGCAACAGGAAGAAATTAACTGAAGAACGGTCAATATTAACTGTTGTAACTTCAGTTCTGCCAGGAATTGATTTGCAGAGATATGAGATCACACACACTCATACAACTAGAGTGGCATGCTTTATAGGGAAAGGAAAAGGACTAATTATTACTGTGTTACTAATAGCAGTCCAGCTTGTGTGAACTCCACCTATTTGTTTATCATTACTGGCAATATCCCTAAGATTCAGGTGATCGTGCCAGTCTAAGCCATATTTCAGCTCAGTGTTTAATCAAAATTGTTAGCTTGTGGTAATAAGTGTTGCCATCGATTTAGTATTTCTTAAGAGCCAAATCTCCCTTGTATAGAGTCTGTCTCAATCGTGGGGAATTTTGTTTCCTGTGACTTACGGTTAATCATCACTAAGAATCGAGGTTCAGTTGGGAGCATGTGGTATGTAAAAATGTGAATTGGGTGCTTTACAATTGAAAGGAATTTCACAATGAGCAAATCCGTTTCACTAAGGTCGCATATGAAAAAATAGATACCATTAAGGAAACCTCAATACGGTTTCATGAAAAATATATTTTTAATTATTCGGATCCTTTGGCATTTACTTGCTTTATCCCATTCTGGAGTTATGCTTTTAACGATGAATAAATTAAACATGATCTGTGCTGAGAAAAGCCATCTTTAACTGCTTTAATATGTTTACGTTATGTCACATGCAGGCAGCAGAACATAGCATTGTCCTGGCATCCCGAAGTTCGTTCTCTCTCTCGCTCTGTATGGACGCTAGTGTGTGCGTGATCTGATATATCTATTATTGTTCAGTCTATGTACTGGATAAGTAGATCACACACTTCTGCAGTTCTATATTTTCCAAAGGGTAAAAGAGAGACTGAGAGCTGCAGGGGAATGCTGTATTCTGCTTCCTGTGTGTGATGTAACACAGAGAGTTTGGGCAGTGAAAGAGTGCATTTCTTAGCGCTGATACTTTTAACATTTCCTAACTGTTCCATATTAGAGCTCTTAAACACTTGAAAGGAAACAAGTTACATAATCTTAATACTGATAATGAAAACTGAATGTTTTTGGTCCTTCGTAATTTTTCCAGGAAATAATAATCAGTTGACCTTTTAACAAGTAAAGTAACCATTTTTTCCGTTGCGTTTGTCAGTGTGCTTTTAAAATGAAAGTATTCTTCTCCATACATTTAATCAATGGCATGAAGTGAATGATCTGTTTCCCCCCCCCCCCCCCCTCATAGTTTTATATTTGAAATATGGCAGTGAAAAGTTTTAGGCAGTAGCATCTTCACAATTGTGCCATTTTCAGTATATCTCACTAAGCCAGCTGTGGAGAAATCAGACAAGCCCCCTTTTGTACTCTGTAGAGCTGGAGCTGAGATGGTAATTCTTTAGACCTCATTAATTCAAATAGCAGTTCACAACACTGCAGACTTTTCAGCAGCTTATGAGAATTTAAGGTAGAGCACAAAAAACTATAAAAAACGAGTGAGTGCTCCGATATCTTTTCGGAGAAGATACAAATTCCCTACCTTCTAATTTAGTGGGTCATTAGTGTTGTTAGAAGTCTGACTTGAATGTGAATCTGTATGCATTTGCTCTCCAGTGTCTGTCTCATTTGGGTGTTCTTTAATTTAAAACTTAATTTTCATTAATAATTAATATGGTTTTGTGTTTCAAGTTTTCAAGTTTATGTAACCACATATTTCCCCTTCTCTGTATCTATATATGGAAATGGCTTCCATCCTTTCAACTGACTATTGCAACCCCATACATACCTAGGACAGGGTTGGCCACAGATGTGTATCAGAAAGCTGTGTATTTTGCACTGTGATTCAGGACAGTATACGGATTATATGGTGGATTAGAGGTTCAGTTTCTGGTGAGACCTCTTGCACCTGGAGGCTGTCTGGAGGTGTCAGAGGTTGCTGCACTGCGTAAAGCTGAAAATCTCCGTTTTGTTATTTTTAACTGGGATTTCTGTACAGCGTTGGTGCTCCGTCTGCATTCTATTGGGAATCCGGAGGGGAGTTCTGCAGGCTATCTGTGCTTCAATGTCTTCCAAATGTGGAGATTCACCTACAGATGAATTTTATTCTGAGAATCTAGTCAGTATGGAATTGTGAAATTAGTAATGGTAATGCACAAGCCTTTTCTGGCCAGTAGTCCCTGTAAGTGGCACTCGTGTGGCCCAAGCCTTCCTTAGATGGGGTTGGATTAAGACCCCAGGCAGATCCTTGTGCTGCCAGACAATGGCGTTTCTCCTGTGGCTGGCCATCTGCCTGTGGAAATGGTGTAAGTGTGAGCTATGCCCGTTTTCCTGTGTGCACTTTGTGTTGTGCTGTTTGTGTTCCAGTTCAGAATGTGAAGGGGACCACCCCCATAATAAATAGCATATGAGATCCACAGAGTGTCTTTTTTTCCACAATCCAGGTCACTGTGAGTGCGGTCGTGAGTCTGCTTGAATATCGAGGCTAAACTGAGAAAATATCAGGGAAAAGTAGCTGTTAATCCCTTTCCTTTTATCTTTTTTCTTTTTTCTTTATCTGAACAATGTAATTGCACCAAGGCTTTTTTCTGTAGTCAATGTGGTACTGCAGATACTATAGAGTGTGTGGCGTGATTTGACTGTAGTATTTTGTTTCTAGTTCTCAATGATGGCAGTACTGTAACCGTGTATGAATAAAGCTCTGGTTTTATTATTCTGGTTTCAATCTAGATTTGTATTACATTTTTTCAGTGAACAGAAATGACTTCCAGTATTGCCCCTCTGCACTCCAATATCTTCTGCATTTCATCCCACCTGACCATTCAATTAATTTGATCTATGAGCTTGCTAAAATCTGTAATCTTCTAAATGTCTTGTTAATTTTGAATTTTTAGAGGCAATTTGACATATCCAACTAGCTTATAATGAAAAATATGTTGAACCAAGTATTTGTTTAATTACTGATGGCTCTGCTTGAATTAAATCCAGAAGAGGTTTAGGTGCCCAGGGACAGGATAGGAAATCCTTATTGTAGACAGTATTTCAATTGACTGTATTCCAGCTTGCTTAGAAACCTCATTATTATGCCAACCTAAATGTAATATGTTCTTTTGATTTAAAATTTTGTCTTCTATTTTGTACCATCATAGTCTGTTGTTGTTTTGATCCTTGACATTGGATATCTGTTCTGATGGATATTTGGGTAGCAGCCTTGTAGGCACATAAAACTAGGTTATATATGTATCAAATCACAGAAACTTGTGGCAGTGGTTCTCTTGGTATTCCCTTTAGAAAAAGGAAATTGAGCATTATTTCCTTTTTATATATAGGCTAAACCAGACAGACAAGATTGAAGGAGGCTTTTAGAATGGAGAGGTTTTCATATAAAATGAAACTGCTGTTTGATAGAAAGCAAGAGCTCCCCTAAGCAGACCATTCTCAGAAAAAATCCTTTTATTTACTCGGATACTTACTCTGAAGTCAAAGAACTTCAATTAGAATGATGTGTTCTGGGCTATTATCATAACTCAAAAGCTTTATTATTGACAGAGAACATCTGCATTTGTGTTTCTGTGGCAATAATATCGACAAAGTCCCTTGCAAGAACAGCATATCCAAACTATGCACACATCTGTAAGTCTGTACAGCTGTTACTTTTGCAGTAAATTAAAATTAAACATGCTACAGAAGAGTCTTTGAAATAGTAATTTTCTTCTTTAGCTGGTTTAGCTTTAGAAATTACAGAAAAAAAGTAATTTAAAAGCAGTCCAGTCAAGTTGTTTATTTGATCTGGGTTGATATTCAAGAATAGAGATGAGCAGTGTGTTTTGCTCAAATCACAGGCATTTTTGTAGGTAATTGGCCTTGCAAATTACACAGATCAGGGAGGAGATTAAGTATGTTGTTCTTTTAAGTAGAGTTCAGCCCTCGACACATGCTTCCTATTTACTCTCGTGCCACTAACCTCACTATGTCTTTTTCTTGTGGCCAAAAAACAAAATAGTAGAAATGAATAGGGAAGAGGAACTTCAAGTGTTTATCACTGTACAGTATTATATATTCATTAATTTCAGTCTCCACTGGGTTCATTCATTGGCCACTTAGGACACCTCAAGCCTTTTTTTTTTATTGTCTCCTGCCCTGGTTCTGGTAAACTACTGGTCCTTGCTTTTTGCAGTCCGATGACGCTCTTAATTACTTCAGTTGGCTCAGCTGGCTTAATGTGTCAGGATTACTTGATCTAAATGTGCTACCTGAAGATGCAAAGCTGCAGGGCGGGGGCCCACTGAGGTCAAAGTGTGACACATGGGCTATAGACCATATCAACATGCCTTATTGTTAGACCTCCTTTTGGTATAAATTTGTTGTAAATTGACCAAACCGTGATTATTCAGTTAAAATTAAACGTTGATAACCTTAAAAGGAAATGATAGTGACTTGGAGAACATGACATTTCCACACCTTTTAAAGTCAGCCAGATCTCTCTCTAGATCCATTTATATATAATATCAGCCATTTTGCTCAAAACCTAAAACATTGGCTGTTTAGTTTGCATTTGAAAATTTGAGATTTCCCACAGAAACACTCTAAAATGTAATCATAAGCTGATCTGCTGGGTTTTTGTGAATTGACCCAGTGGCTCAATGGCTAGTGATTATGAATACTATTACTTAACCTGCTTACTGGGCTGCTTAACCATCTGTCTGCTATATGAACAGTATTTGGAAAAGCCTAATGTGGTGATGGCCTCATCTCATTCTTTGTATGCATTTGGATCACATTATCAGTGATGCTGGATAAAGCAACATCTGCACAGACTTTGAGTTTAGTGTTACGAAAGACAGTTCAAAGGGAATCTGCATTTATTTGTTATTGATAATGTCTGTATGGCAATTTCTGCACTGCTTCTTCTGTTTTGCAAAATCTCTTCACATTAAACCATGACTGAGGTAAAAGTTTGTAATTTGAAATTCATGGGTAGGTCAAAGAGTTGATTTGGTCTAAGCCTTAGTCATGCCACACTTGCTTTAATCTATTGTGCTCATTTTCTAAAACAAAGATTGGAACCTCTAGTGGCACCCTGTAAGAATACTACTAGAAAAGGGATATATGCAATTTAAAAATAGTCCTGCTCATTTTCAAGTTCCTTTTGCTTAAAGTCAGTTCCAGATGTTCTTCAGTTGCAGAATTGGAAAGCTAAACTCTTTTTCAGCCCGTCTTCTTTCTCGCTGCTCTGTGCTTTGCCTGATCTTGCAAACAAACTTGTCTGATCTTGGTGATTCCACTGAGGTGTGTAGGAACACACATTATAAAATTGACTCTTCTAATGTGGAATAAAATCATTTTTGAGAGGCTGAATGACTTCCCAGCAGATTTGGTGCTCAGCTGGAAATATCGTATTGTTCACGTTGTATAAACTATTTACATGGATACAACACAGGGCAGAATTCACTGCAATGGTACTCTAATTTCTATTCAATATGTAGAGGAAATTGGTTCCCTGCAGAGATGTTGTGTCATGTGTTTGTAGGCTGTTTACAATGTTTTGAGGTTTTCAGAATGATCATTATTCAGTTCTAATTTCGAAATCCTTAAATTCAATGCATAAGGCTACACGTGCCTGAGCAATTGATATTTGAGAAGAGCAATATGAGTTTCTTGCTTGAAAGCTAGTTGGCAGAAAAGCAGCCCCAACCTTAATGAAAGCGTAAATTACTGGGGACTCTAACCCTAACCCTAACCCTAGCCTGGACAGAAATGTAACCCTAATTTGACAAGTAAACTTTGTTGTAGTGCACAATTTTGCTAAAACACTATACCCTTTTAACTAACCAAAATGCAATGGTAATAATTTCTTCCTTTATCTGTAGTCCTAATTTAAGCTTCACTTGATTTGAAGTTTATAAATAGGAATTGTCCTTTTTATCGTAATTATTTTTCTTAAACCGCTTCATTTAACGGATATTGCAATTAATTTGCCTAACCTCTAAATCATATTCAGAATCTTCATTTTGACCTCTAATACTGCATTGCAGTGCTGAAGGTAGGGAGACACTTTGTACATTACATTGATAAGTTACATATACAATTTTAAGTCCTATCAACAGCTTGAACTCCAGCCCTCAGTAGAAACACAAACCTAACATTCATGGAAGTCTAGATTATTTATGGAGTATAAGCCCAACCCTAGGCTGGAACAAAAACTAGAAGAGAATACACATCACACAAAAGCACAGGTGTATAGAATGTCCTGCAAATGTCAGACTGGGGGACGGATTGACAGACAGATGGGCTTTCCCTATGACATTGTTTCTGTGGATAGACCAAAGACTTCAAATGAACATTCGTGTTTAAACTTGTCATAAAGTTAAATCATAAACAATGGCCTTCTGATGTATACATGTATAAAAACAACACAAGCAAAATCATCATGAAAGCCGAGTTCACTGTAAGCAGTAAACGTTTACTTTGAGTCAACTCAAAAGTCTGGCAGCATGGTTAGACTACTGTAGGGGGAGCAGTGGAACCTCCCTGTCGCCATATTTTCAAAGGCCAGTTTAACAGTTGAAGGCACCCTCCTGACAGTGATCTTAATGCTTAGAAAGAATAGGACAATGTTGTGATGCTCTTGCTACATGTTAACGATAGACACAAGACAGATAGTTTGCTAATCAGAATGCAGATTGTGAATGGTGGCAAAAGGCAGTCAGTGGAAGTGAGTAGCCTGGATTATTTCCAACAGGGGATTCTCATTTCGAGTTGCAGCATGTCCAATGGGAAACCATTTCCTGGGGTTGTGGGAGATGTCTGGTGGTGCTGTGCTGTATGAGTCATCCTTGATTTCTGATGAGGAAAACATACTCCTTTTTTCCATTACACAGTTCTTTGCAGTGCATAGATGCATATATTTTTGAAAATATTTTTTAACTGCGCAGCTCCTGTTGTAAATTCAGGCCTGTACAAATCATATTCAGATTGCTCAATCAATGAGAGGGGGGCTTAATTAAAAACCTTAGAACATAGAGGAGTGATATCAGTGTTCATTAGGGAAAGTGGTAACCTTGAATGGAATAACCTTGTCCTTTCTTAGAAAAGCAGAATTCTTACTACATACAATTTTGTAAGTTGCATAGTGACACTGTAGTACTTTTAACAATAAGGTGAGGATTAGGTTTACACTTAGATGTGCTTCAAAGCTAAAGTAATTGCATAATCCCATACTGTGCAATCGTAAATATGTAGTGCGCTAATTTAATTTATAAATTCAAATGCAGTTATTGTCTAACTTCCCCTGTTAACTTAGAGGCAAAGTTCCACAAATTCTGAGCTAAATTCTTGATCTTCCAAAGTACCTGAGATTTGTTGTTAGTAGAGCAGACCAGTAGGCTGATATTTGAATGTTTTTTTTTCCCTATGATTTGAATTATGTTCCTTGCAACAAAGTGAAGAGTCTGGTTGAAAACCCTAGCATACACAACCATTTCCTATTCTCAAAATCAGGGGCAGACAGGAGAGACAAAGGAAAATTGCATTGACATTTGTAATTTTCATTTTTTGCAGCTGAAATTCAAACCACCCACTGTGGAAAATGCTGTTTGTTCTGCTCCTTTGATAAAGCACTGCATGTTCTATAGGCACTGTATATCTTGTAACATATCAATGTTGAGAAATACATATGCACTTTTTCTAAAGGATATTTTTCTTTTAAGTTACCAATGGAATGATTAAAATGAAGAAAAGTCACTTGGTAGCTGCAGTGATAAGTTAGATGGACTGAATAAATGTCATCCTGTGAAAGTATTCCCTTAAAGGATTCACTGTTTTTTTCCCTGAAATTAATGCGATTGTTTTTGTGCAGGCTTTGTTTTCAGACTAACCTTATTATAGTGCTCATTATGCCTTATTGTTTTAAATGCCAGGAACATTTTATGTTACCCTATTATTTTAGGGGATCTGTATATGGAACTTATGTTTCTTCAAACTTTCCTATAGACGGATGGAATAAACACAAAAATCAGCCAAGTTTCAGCACAACTATTAGAACAGCGGGGGCACATCTTTCAGGACCATCACCAGATATAAACCTCATAATGAGGTCACCCTTGCCCACTGACAAAACATTACGACCAAAGTAAAAGTCTTTGCCAGGCACCCGCTGAGTTTTCATTCTTCTGCAATTGCTGTTCACATGACCAAGTGACAGTGTTACTTTAAATCTGATCCTTCTGGACTAAAGCATCACATAGAAGTCATATTGATGAGATTGAAATGCACATCACAGCCCAGCATTCATTAAAACTGGAACATGAAGTTGAACTGAGGCTAGAGAATAAATCAATTGAGTGTGTAAAGTAAAAACCCTCACAGTACATTCTCTTGGACAAGACTGTGTCCTTTCTGCTGTTTTGCATAGGCATCAAGCAGGCAGTGTATTTGCATTCTCAGCAGGAAGAAGCTGTGCACATGTGAGCAGAGAGCAGCTTCATCCTTCACTCTGCCTGGGCTCAGTATCCTGCAAGTGCAGGCAGGACAAGAAAGAAAGGAAACCTTACAGCTCAGAGCATCCTGTTATTTTTTAAAATATTGCAGACCAGATTGACTAAGAAATGTCTTCCCCCACAGAACACTATGAAAGTCTTTGTCTCACTGGGTTGTAGACTCCTTGACTATTATAACAAGAATTCTATTGTACATTAATATAGAGAAACGTAACATCATAGCCTTTGATATAAGTTTCATTGTGTGCTACAGTATCTGGAGAGAGAGACAGTTCAGTAGTAGTTTCTTGACTTTTCAAAGACCTGATGATTTGTCATTCAGCTGTATTCTGTAGACTTTTTTAAAATTTGAAGAACTGTTTAAAACATTTTTCCCTCTGCTTCTTTGCAGACATTTGATGCCAATGACCTGTTTCAGGGTCAGAACTTCAGCAAAGTCTTGAATTCCCTGGTGGCACTAAATAAAGTAACCGCAGGTAAGTTTACTGGGGTTTTCAAAAGAGGTGATAAGTAGGTCTGTTTTCAGCATATGTGAAGCCCTTTGAAATTTGTTTCTAAGGGAAATGTTAACTGAAAACACATAGGCACACACATGAACAAAGTTGGGAATTACTGAGGATACAAACAGTAAGACAGGAATCGGGGAGGGAATTGAATAAGGGGGGAAACATAACCTTTTAAGGGTGTTCAGCATTAAGGTTTACTTGGTGCTGTATAGGAATCAGACTGCATGTTGTAATGTGGAAATCTCCTTTATATCTTTTAGATATAGGCGTGGGAAGTGACTCTGTATGTGCTCGCCACTCCTCCTCCCACCGGATCAAGTCCTTTGATTCCCTGGGCTCACAGTCCTCCCTCAGCAGATCCTCCAAGCTTTTGCAGAACCAGTACCGCAGCTTGGTAAGTGCCAGGGTCCAGATGAGCATAGACCACTCAGACACCACTTTTTTTTTTTTTTTTTGAGAAACACAGGAATATTGGAACAAATTACTATGATGAAAACCTGCCAGCTGAATGATGCCAATGCAAGCAGTATCTGCAAGAGAATCTAAATTATGCAAAATGCATTGCAGGTATGAAGGGACTCTCTCCATTCCCCACTGAAGTGCAGTCTGTGTCTCGGACAAGCTAAAGAAGCGAAACTACTCAACCACTTAATTAGAGGGAGAGAATTACACAGGCTAGACTGAGAGATCCTGATTTGAAGCTGAGCCAGGACTCTGGGGTTAGCACCCCTACTCTTATGAATAGTGCCATGGCATCTTTCAGCAGTCACAGACATTTAAATCACTGCATTTTCTAATTCCTTTCTTGAAGCATGTGAATCTGCATAATGACAGCAAATATTTTCTTTAACAAAAAACATCTGTATTCAACTAAGAAAGCATTTAATACCCCTGGGAGAGAGAGAAAAAAAAATAGAGGACCTGTGTTTCGCATTCATAATGAATCTGTTTGGGATGTGCTTGTAGCACTGGAATTTACACACACGTATGAATTCCCACCACCATTTCACTCAAAATAATGACTACGGTATGAAACTGTAATAGGCCAGTTTAATCAGCAGGTGTTCTTTGGCTGTTGAGGCCTGAGGAGGCCCTGGAGGCCCGAGTGCTACACAGTTACCAAGGCTGTTGAGATGGTCTACCCCCTCCCCCGTCCAAAACCACTGGGGTCCATACTACTTTTGCTTTCCTTGCTAGTCCCCAGAGGAGATCAGTGGCCCATCAATGTTTGGATGAAGGGCTCACCTGACACCGCAGCTGAATTGCCTGGAGCAACTGTCACTTTGATTTTAGACCAGACTAATACATGTGTTTTAGGAGTATTGGGGCTGAGATGGCAGTGTTACTCTTTAGATTAAGTGTCCTCAATGAAGTGTGGTTTCCTTATTAAACTATAATGAACTAATTAGAAGCCCAAAGGAGTCGTTGATTTCAGATGCATGTAAGCAAAATTATGGCGATGTACAATGCAATTTTAACAGTCATGCATTTGTTGTTCAAGAGTCCAGTGACTGGCACATTTTTACATTGGCCAACAGCTTCTGAGATTGTGTTCCACACCAACTCCAGAATGATTAAATCACCCAGGTATTGTCTTCCTTCTTTTAGGACATGTCGGACAACAGCAACCATCAGCTGGTAGTGAAAGCACGCTTCAACTTCCAGCAGACCAATGAGGACGAGCTTTCCTTCACCAAGGGAGACATCATTAATGTCTCCAGGGTGGAGGAGGGTGGCTGGTGGGAGGGGACCTATAACGGCAAGACCGGCTGGTTCCCCAGCAACTACGTCCGGGAAATCAAAGCTAACGGTAGGTACTTTAGCCAGGCTTGAAGATTATTTTTCAAGGAACTTGTATTTTGGCAGGTTGTCACACCTGAGGTTAAAACCCCAATGTCTTTTTAAATCCATCCATTTATTCTATTGGGAAACAAATAAATGAGTGTGTCTGTCTATTCCTACTAGACTACCGAGTCCACCTGAAGATCTCAGCTGTGTACTGGGCACTGGCTATGGGTGGAAGCATTTATCCTTGTGTACGATTTCTATTCTGAAATCTATTAAGGGTTTTGTGGTAAAGATCTATATAAAAATAACTGTTGAACTAATGGCCATCAAGCATCCACCGCAGTAGGCTTGACATTGTACACACATTATGGAATTGTTTGGGGTCTCTGCTGGAAAAAAGTTTTTATATAACTAATAAATCTCCAAAGGCATTTTGCTGTTTCCATTATGAAGTTTGCATTTTCCCATGAGGGGCTGAGTCAGCAGCACCATGTGAGAAACCCTGCAGTGTAGCTTACAAGACATCAGAAACCAGCAGTTACAGCCTCTTGTAAATCCCTGAATGTTTCGGTGTTGGCCATATCAGATTAAAGCACCCATTGCAAGAAAATAAAACCTGTTTGAAAAATTCCACAAAAAGAAAAATCTTATGCCGCCAATTAACAACATATTTTATTTAATCTAATGGCAGAGTGGGAAGAATCTTTTTTTTTTTATGTTATTAAACACAACTACGTAGCAGAAAACACTTCTTGTTGCTTTCCGATTACACTGTAGAGCAGTGGATTCATTTTCAGTCTGACACATTTAATCTCTGTATAAACACACCAATTGTCAAGAGTCAGTTCAGTTAAGACAATCTGGACACAAATGCATCAGTCCTTTAATACAAAAACGGAAACTTGCTGTAGCTAATAATTTAAACGTAACTCAATTGGCAATCATATTCAGGCACATGCTGACCAAACCGTATTATTTTAGTTTGCGGTGTTTATTTTTAAGGAGAGAATGTTGGGAAGCAGTGACTGACATCATATCCTCATAACTGGCAAATCAGGAAGGAAAATGGATAACAAAGACAGGACGTGTTCAGTTCGGTAGATATAGCATCCCTTTCCAAACAGCGCCCAAGACTGTCCATTGTTTTGTGGCTCCCTCTTTAGTAACTACCCATATCATTAGTCAAAATCCAGATTTTCTTCTTATATGATGTGGAATGAGAAGTCATATGTTCCTTCCTGATTATGCCATACACACAATCTTTCTAAATCTGTTTCAGTGTAACCAATAACATTGAACAATCTATACAATCAATAGGATAAGATGGCTGTTTTTCTAGACATATTAGATGTATTTGTAGCGCGGCCAATTGTTTCTCTTTTTTGCTTTACTTTTAGTTAATTTGAGTAAATAGTCCTGTTCGTTTGCAAGCAGGTGAATTTGTATTCTCTCCACCAGTGTTCCGATCTTAATAGTGTTTGAGAGTTCTGACACCATTATTATTCTGAGAAACTGAATTAAGCTGTGTACACATGAACAAATTACACGACCCTCTTTTTTGTATGTGTATCCCTTAGAAAAACCAGTCTCTCCGAAATCTGGAACTCTCAAAAGCCCTCCAAAAGGCTTCGATACCTCTGCAATCAGTAAGACCTATTACAATTTGGTGAGTACTCTTGTTTAGTATTATGTGGCTCATTCGTGATCAACCCTTTTGTTTTTGTTGAACTGGTGCATTCAGACTGAAGCGGTTAGCATTATTTTAATAAAAGAAGCTCTTGTGGTTTGTTTGAACTAAGAGCATTTCCTGCTGCTGTGGTTCCGGAAATTAGGAGGGAGAGGATGCAAGCCTGAGAAAATCATTACTCGCTTGGCTAAGAAAGAGAAACACAGATTTTCAATGTCTGATTTCCCTTGGTGAGCTGTAGATGTGTGTGCAGGGTCATGTGCTGCCATTGCTGGATCATTCTGTTGGCTTGACCGAATGCCAGTAAAATAATGGCAACATGCAATATTCGTATTGGTTTTCCACTGAAGAAAATATTTGTTATCAAATATCATGCACTTGTGGCTCTGTTGTGGAATATTGTGTATGTGAACAGTCAGTTTTACTTCATCAAGATGCTCAGATTGAATCCCATCAGAGTGCACTGCTGGGCCTGATAAATTGATTCTGCACCTGATAATATTGATTACATCTCTTTTCCATTTGCTTCAGTGATCTCCAAACACAAGCATATCGGCCACAACACATCTTCGTTTTACATTTCTATGCTCTACGTCTTTGCCATAATAGAAATATAAGATTAACCTTGTATTAATTCAGCATAAAAAAAAAAAAATATTTGAGAAAATAGTTTGTTTCTGCATAGATTGAATAATCAATGAAAACCTTCCAAACTGAAAAAATGTACCTTTAAGTTACTGTGCAGGTATTCATTAATTCTCTCTTAACAATAAAAAAATAACTAGAGTATTGGTTTTGGAATAGGAAATCTTTGTTTAGTATAAAATGTTTGCAGAGTGAGTTCGAAATCGTGTCATAGACTATTTCAAAACTGAAAGCTTGCAGACTCCTGCATTGGATGAAAAGGTTTCAACATTTCTGCTTGTCCCGGGCTATGTACACCCTCCCGCAAACACTGCTTCTCTTGGTCCATGCCCTGCTGCCTCATTTGCTTGTTCCTCCCGATTTTATTCCTCCCCCCCCCTCCTCCTTCAAATGAAATGAAACGGCGACATGCTGAATACCTGGACATGTGCCTGTATTGGTACTGTTGTGCGGGAGTAACATGGTGTATGTAGGTCATTTTTCCCTCTAATTTGCCGGTGACAGTTATGCCCCGGGCAGTCTGCAGCCCGTGTTAATGTGACCGTATTGTCAGATGCAGCTCCACACCCTCTGACTTTAATAGGCTTCACATTACTGTGGAGACCGGGAGATCAGACACTCATTTGTCTCGTTCTGGAGCTCAGTTAAGGCCTGCTGAAAGATGCATTTCTGCGGCTGGTGAATGGGAGCCCCTCATGGGATCTTGTGGGAGCCGGGATAAGAGGGAGACCCTGAAGGAGCTGGTGGTGAATATTAAATCTGCCCTGTGGGAAAGGGTGGCCTGAGAGTGGGATTTAGCAATTCAACAGCAGTGGCCCAAGGGACCACCCCTCCATAGGCCAGGATTATGGCTATCCCATGTCTAGCAGTAACATGTGGATTGCGCATATATATATATATATATATATATATAGCAGGTGGAGTTTCTAGTTGGACCAATATTTCCATATTAAAGATGTTTTATATAAGTTTCAGGTTGGAAAACAAATATGCTATAGTATTCTCCTCTGTTTTACTGTCTTGTGGAAATAACGTATAGTGAGTTCCTAGCAATGGATCAAAAACATTTAAAGGGGGGAAAAAATTAAAGGAATTAATCCCGCACCTTTTACGAACAAGAAAAACTGGATATTTCCACCCTCGGGCTAATTGACAAACTCTTGCTAAAGGCGATTTAACGTCTCTGCTTCGTATGACTTGTTGGTTCCTAACTTTGTTATGTTTTGTGACTGCAAGTTAAAAATACTTTGACTCCCTCTAGACTTGTTCCAGTCTCTCGTTTTCAGTTTTTATTTCAAAAATATTGTATGCACTTGGCCTCCGTTATGCAGTATTTCAGTCTTACAAATGTTTCATAAAGACTAATCTCCTATTAATAAAATAAGATGTTACTGTGGTGGAGTTCAGACTTTAGCCACACACTATGTATAGAGTTATATTGTATAGATTTTTTTATTTTACATGATTTCTTACTTTTGATATTTGTGTGAGACTATCGGTAAACCACGAGTGCCCCCGTGTGTCGGCACTGTTCTCTCTCTCCCTTAGCTGTGGAGAAGCAGCTTTCACAGTATTAGAAGGCTGAATTACCAAACACTTTGATTTCCTTCTACATATCCTAGGTGAGATTAGAATAACAAGAAAGGATAGACTGAATACTTAATCCCAGTGTTAGCCCCAGCTACTGCAAAACTGCGACTGATTATTACAATTTCTCTCCCACCATTTGTGAAATTGGTAATAATAATAATAATGGAGAAACACTTTTAATCATCTAGATTTGGGAAGAATAGACTAGTCTAGGCATAAAAATGGAGCAATGAACTACGTGAAGCCAGGTGGCACACAGGAAATGCAGAGTATGTAAAATAAAAATAAATGGTTAGAGACCTAGAGTTCATTATCTGTTGAATAAGCATTCATTTAAATACCTAAAGACCGAATAAATTGTGTGCACAAATAATGTGTTTATTGTGAAGATTGTACATGTTTGTCATGTACATTAAAAATAAAGGTAATTTTGTGTATATCCATAAAATGACTCCTTTCCCAGAAATTGAAAATGTTTTTTTTTTCTCCCCGCAAGAAACGGAAGCATTCGAGTCAGGGGAGATAGTTGGCCTGATGAGGGGAAAAAATATATACATATTTTGGAAGTCTTCACATACTGTTTAGTTACAAATCCTATGTTTACTTTGTGTTTGCATAACAGCCTCACTTGGAAAAAGCCGTTGACTAATGCCAAAAATAAAACCAACCAGTGTAGCTTGTCCTCATTCTGTCAGATGTGTTGTTTTTTCTTGTTTTAATTATTTTATTATGAAGGTAGATTGAATGAGGATTTTAATGCTAGTGGATACAATGAGCAAAAACAAAAGCGAAACATTTGTAGATAATTTATCGACTGCTCCTATA
Source organism: Amia ocellicauda (assembly GCF_036373705.1). Lineage (NCBI taxonomy): Eukaryota > Metazoa > Chordata > Actinopteri > Amiiformes > Amiidae > Amia > Amia ocellicauda. The sequence continues at coordinate 13,116,840 of NC_089855.1, forward strand.
CAGGCCTATTGAATCCTTCAGTCAACTCGGTAAGCACAAAGAAAATGTATGGGATTATGTAACCTGTATCAATTTTACATAAATATTCTTCCAAACTTTTGCCCAGTCCATCATTAAACATTTATGGAAGACATGTTTTTATTTCATTCATTTTAATTCTAGTTTGTTTTTGCTATGTTGATTTTAATTCTTTTATTATTATTATTTTATTATACTTTGAATTTGTTTTCTTTTAAATGTTGCCTTCTTAACTTGATCGGAAAGTAAATGGATAAATGTTTCTCTCTGCAGGTGCTACAGAACATTCTAGAAACAGAGACTGAATATGCCAGGGAACTCCAGAGCCTTCTGTCCAATTACCTGCGCTCTCTGCAAAGTACTGAGAAGTAAGTTCCAGCGGGAGCTCGATGAATGCAGCTGGACCACTTTGTCACAATTACTATATGGACTGCATTGTCACTAACTTGGGGGACCTGCAGACTGCAAACGGTCATTGAAGGCAGTTTGAGATTTGGCTACCATTCAGACATTAAGATCTAATTTTGATGATACTGGGTTGGTAGTCACAATGGATGCATTGTTTGAGTTTATCACACAGGCATCGGCTTGAATTTTGCATTTGTTGATTTCATACTAGAAAGCCATTCTCAGAATTTCCACTATATGTAGTTTGTTTATAGTCTCAAATTTGCAGGCTTCATCACAACCACTGCAGCAGTTTCATAAACATAATTTTTGCTTGTCTAAATGCTTAAAGGTTTCTAATTATTTTCTGGTATCTAAGTATTTCTTTTTCTCATTCATACAGGTTAAGCTCTTCTGACATCACTCATATACTGGGAAACCTGGAAGAGATCAGCACTTTCCAGCAGATGCTTGTCCAGTCTCTAGAGGAGTGCACAAAGTAAGTGATTTGCTTTTGAGTCACTCATGTATTGATCCTGTAGATTTCATAGTGATCTGTACTCCGTCAATGGCTAAGAAATGTTGTTTTATGTAGGTTGTGGATAGCAACTCTACTGCATCATGGTTTTAATAAAAAGGATTACAGTGGCATCTAGTGAGAGAATGTGGTAATGCATGGCAGCTGGGCTGAGGTGTTTCATCCGTTTTCCTTTCTGTGAAACCATATTGAACTGTGATACAGTGCTTGGATTACAATTGTTCAGTTAATCTACTTTACAGTTTAGCTGGATTCAGTGTCCGAAAATCTTTAACTATTCACAGTGGCTTGTGTGCAGTGCCAAGCCTCAAAAGACAATATTGTACACCTTCGCTTAGTTTCAGTGAGGTACCGTATCTTTTTTATATGTAAATGTTTTGGTTGTCATGGTAAAGCTCTTGCTGTTCTTCTGTAAAAGTGCAGCAAATAAGAGATACTAGATAGTAACAAAACAGTCTGGCAGAGATTGCCTGCTTAATAACAATACAATTTACATACACTACATGTCACGTGTTGTGGAGGTAACAAATGTAGGATGTCAGTCTTCACTTAATAAATGTTAGGAAGCTGCCAGGCCAGACTAACGGGGAAATATGCTCTTCTTGTTTTGTGACAAATGCAATTAAATATTTGTAGATTGATTTAATGATGATCAATGACTGAAAAGTGAAGGACATGTCTGAGTTGCAGAAATGTTGACATCCAACACTGCATAAAACACTGGAGATTTAAAACCAGAAAGATGGGATGAACACCGTAAACTCGTCCTGTTAACTTCATCAATGCAGTACTCTGAATGGGATGATGTGAAATAGGAGCCGGGTTTAGTGAACTCCTTTAATATGTGCATCCTGCCAGACATTGGAAAGTTACTCACTGGTATGAACATGTGTGGTGGAAATTGAAAACGTGATTAAGATTTGTGGAGCGAATGAAATAGACCATTAATAGAGTACAGGGACGTTGCTCTTCAGCCTTTGTGATGGAGTCAAGCAAAGCTCCCTGTCCAATTGCCGAGCCCAGTGATTTATCAAAGTGGCAGGTTATTTCACCATGATATGTGTGCGTGTGCACTTGTCTTTTGGGTCTGTTTTCTGTGTCTTTTTTTTAAAAAAGTGCTTTTATGTGTGGCTTTTTCAGTCGCTTTCAGATTTTTTTTTTTTTTTTTTAATACATCTCAAATCTCAACCAAAGTCACCTGGGTGCCAAGCTGTGATTAAAATTGTTTGTGACGGACAGACTACCTTTAAGTCTAGGGATTATATTGGTCACCCTAGTTGTACTTGCAGCATAAACGGCTTCTAGGTTGATTTTAAGTTTGCTATATTGTTAAATAATCCATATCCATTTCTCCCATTTTGAGCAAAGAACTTAAAACTGGACCAAAAGTTATCTCTGAGTAATTACTGCACACTACCCTTATTTGGCTAGAAATAACACTTTGAATAGCAGTTACTACAGACTGACCGCTAAGAAGACAACCATGAAAATGTGTTATTTCTCTTTGTGTGTAGGTTGCCCGAAGCACAGCAGAGGGTGGGTGGTTTCTTCCTGAACCTCATGCCCCAGATGAAGAACCTCTATGTGGCCTACTGTGCCAATCATCCATCAGCGGTCAATGTCCTCACGGAGCACAGGTATGTCCGTTCAGCTGTTCCCAGTACGGTTCATCACAATCAAATGAACGTAGTGTCAGCACTAGCCGTGAGAGTCTTAGTCTGCTCAATCGCTGTTGCCATTCTCTGTGCTTTCCATCGCCTACGGTCTATGTTTCTTTCTTTTCTAACTGTGTTCTCCTATAATTGGTAAGGAATTCCCATTAATCTGATGAAAATGGCAGGTTTGGAAGCCGTGAGTGAAGTGAATTTGGAAAAGCATCAGGTTTAGAGTTCCGTGACAAAGATTCAGGACGAGAAGAGAGAGTTGTATAATAATTCCTCCAATCTTTGAAGAGGAGTCTGTGAGTCGTCCTGTGCTGGTGAGCCTGGTTCTCACTGCTTTATTTCTGCTTCCTGTATTGTATCAATCAGTTTTCATAGTTATTTCCTCTAGATAGTGATTAGAAGCATAAAAGGCACACCAGTAATTGTCCAAGTGTAAATTCAGAGGGAGTCTCTGCAGCTGCTTAAAATGTCTTAACTTTTGTAGACTTTTCTTCTTGGAATAAACACCCAAATCTTTGAAAGTCCCTCCTTTGATAATCGTTTTGTTAAATCAGCTTGAGCTGCCAGCTTGTTTTACAGTCCTAGAAGAGTTAAAACAATCCTCAGGTTTTTAAGCTCCTCCTTGTTGACTCAGACTCACGGGCCACACAGTATGTGATGTCACAGGCAACCGCATAAGACTAAGGAGCTTCGGGATCCAGCAAAATCCCCTAAACAAGATCTGAGAGAGGTGACAACGGCTGCATGTTTCCAGCCCTCCAGAATGCGCTGCCTATGCAGAATTGCGAGGCCTGCGAGTTCGGAGAGCTCATGCTCTATATACTACAAACAAAGCGCCAGGCAGGACATGTAAGTCATTCCTATTCAACTCTGGTTTGGATGTGAGAGGATTGAAAAGCTGGGCTAACTGTTGTAATCTGAACACTGACAGGCCTCCTCAGTTGGAGAGCTCATTTTGTTTCAGTTTTGGTGTATTTGGTGAGCTTTGCTTTAAAAGACGGTGTGCAGTTAATGAAACGTGAAATGAGATTTGGTTTTATGTTTTTTTTATTGTATACATTGTGACAAATCCAACAGTGGCTGTATTTAGATACAGAGGAGTAAAACTAACAGCAATGATAAAACTGTCCATAAACAACTTTGCTGTGGAGGGGATTAACTACAATGCTTGAAAGCTATTGCTTCTAATACAAATATTATTTGAAGTAATTTAAAGATTGTTTTGAAACATTTTCTTGATTTAAAATAAAGGTGTTTCTATTGGCTGTCTAAAACCAATCTGCATAATTTATCAGGTAGTAGGAAAAAAATATTTGTAATGTATTGTTTTATAAGGAGAGAGATTTTTCAAGAACATGCATAGTTGGTAAAGTTCCCTACCTAGTTTTCCATTAAGCTTTGTGTGCTTTGGTTTAACACAATAAACACAATGAAAGGTTCTGTGTTTGATAATACATAGGAAGAATATTTCAGAGCACTATCATTTCAGTAAGTATAGTGGATACAACATATATTTATACAGTGCAGTACAATTATTGCTGATGCAGTAGGAGCCCAACCCAGAATAGCTAGTATGTAGAAGTATTATGTTAATAAAAGCTCTAGACACTTCTGTGCAGCATTTCGGATGTAAATAGAAAAATAGTGTTTAGACGCTACATGTTTTAGTCCCTCCAAATACATCTCAATGTAGCTGTGGGTTATTTAGCACAGTACAGTTTCCAGTAGGTGTTATTAAAGTGATGTTTGACGGTTAGACAGTGTTCAAATCCTGCTGTCCTTGTCTACGTATATTTTTAAATCTACCTCTTCTGAGATGCCCTTTCTCACTGGAAATGTTGTAATTAATTAGAACTAGAAATTAAATGCAAGAAGTTTCTTTTTAACTAATCGGATGGCGTCAGTCTAAAATCGATTTTACACTCATTGTGCCGAGTTTATCGAGTAAAAGATGCCAACAGGGACTGAAGGGGAATCAAGTGTCAAGCAAGAGGAGTGCAGGGCCACTAAGATTGACCACATTCGTGTGGCGAGTGACCTTATGTGTAACGATGCAGAGATACAGACTATGTGATTACTCACAGTAACATGATAGTCCAGAAATATACCACTATAAATATATGCATCGGCACATGAGGATGATAAAGAGGTCAATTACAGTTTTATATTTGTACTAATTATAGCTTGCTTAAAAAAAACCTGAAGAAACCACAAAACCCCACTTCATTTAGGACTGGCTGTTGTAAATATTATGTACAATATAATATATGTAGGCAGTGCCTGTTTCTTTAGAACAGTTAAAAAATATGAAGAAAATCTGTATTGGTGGTTTCTGATTGGGATGGCCCCTTTGCCCAAAATTGTAAGGCCCAAATTGAATGCTTCGGAGACGCACATGTGCATGGCATGCCCTAGCATCATGGGAGTTCAGGTGTACAGAATGCAGCTAGGGAGTCTTGGTCTGCTTCAGATTTTCTCTTGGGCTCTTGTGTGATGGCTGTGGCCAGTTTGAGCTCAGTCCTCCATTGAACAGGGTGGCTCTGACGTAAGATTCGCTGGACAAAAAAGTATGCATGGTTGATAATGCATGTTTTGGAGGACAGACATATGTTCTATTCATCTTTCCTTATTAGTTACGGTCTTTTTGGCAGATATTTGGGTTGATTAGTAGATGATTATGATAACTAAATGGTGGGCATAAAAGGGGGGGAAATAATAGATTATTCTAAAAGAGCCTAAACAAAACAAAAAACGAGACTGAAAGCAGGTGATTGTCATCTAAATGCTGCTGCCAAACCGTGTCTTTATTGCTGCTGATGAACCCGGCCGGCAGATGCTGACCATCTGTTAAGCCTTTGAGTGCTCAACTCACCCAAACTGGTTTCCAACTGACTGCGCTGATATTCTGCTCAGTGTGGCTTATGGTGGTGTAAGGAGGTGATTCCTCCCTTGCTTGTTTCTCCTGCTGTTCCCAGTGAAAGCAAGATGGGTAGCCCAATGCAAACCGGAAGGGTTTGCATTTAAAGGCATGGGTCACCTGATTTACCACCTGATGTACTGATTTGCAGGTGGGCACAATCAAGTGTTTCCACTAGTTCTTTTTTAAGCTGCTGCAGTTTTTCTAAATCTGTGTGTCCTCTGCCCCAGGTGTTACACCAGTGTGTTCTGATTAAACCCGCTGAGAGCGAATTATACTCTCAACTGTAGCGTCTTGCCTTTTGGGGTTTCCTCAACACGTCATCTTTCACAAGTGTGCTATTTAAAAGATACCAGTTAACAATGGGTGACATTTTAATGTTTTTAAAAATTATAAAAATATGTTCTGTCAAGGAAAGCACAATTTTCTCCAAAAACTTTTAAAAGGCTTTTAAGTATTTTGTTATTTTTTATATTAATCATACCACCAGTTAATTTAACCTATTTTTATAGCTAGATCTTGTGTACAAACCTCATGCTGACCTAAGTGTCTGACGTCTGATACTTCAGTATACCTCGAGGGGTGTGGAAGTGTTACAATTATAATTCCCTTAATCACACTGGCATTTAGCACCACCAGCTTGGTTTGCTTCATCAGTTTTGTTTGTGTCGTCCCACAGCGAAGAGCTGGGCGAGTTCATGGAAATGAAAGGTGCCAGCAGTCCTGGGATCCTTATGCTAACCACAGGCCTGAGCAAGCCCTTCATGAGACTTGACAGATACCCCACCCTGCTGAAGGAGCTGGAGAGACACATGGAGGTAAACCCCTGACTAGAGTCTTTCGCTTCTTCATTCACAGGCATTGCTGCAGCTTAAGTGTTTAAATCAAGCAGCTGTTTTGAAAGTACATCTCGAAGCACAGCAATGTTTCAGCACAGAGTTAAAGTATCTGCTTCAACCTGATCTGTTTATTTTTTATTTTTTTATTTTTTTATTTTTTTTTATTATTAATTGTGGAATACCAGCTTGATTCCCTAACAATCTAATTGGCAACCCGTTTTACTAGGAACCATTCCAAAAATCATTGGTGATGTAAACGTATACCTCAATGTGTTAACAAGAATTAAGGTTGAGGGCTCACTTATCTAAAACCCAGTCAAGAAGTATGACGTGTGTGTATCATCAGCCCAATCCCATTCCCCATTGCATGCAGTTAAATGTTCAGAATATTTTCAGAACTTTTATAAGATGTGATATAAGCAAAAACTGAACATGTACAACAACAGCAAGTCTGGAAGCAAGCAAGAAAGACCGAGACTTAAAGTAATCCAGTAAGAACCTTCTCTGAGGAATAGTTAGAACTCAGTGATGCTCAGGCCTTCTGCTGTTCAAATGTATAGCATGGGAACTGATGCATCTAATGTCTGATCAGAAACTGTAGAGAACAGGAGACTGACAAGGTTATTGACCAGCAGCGCATCTGCATCTAGATTTGACTTACAGTCCTACATCAGGATGTATGTTAAAGGTCTGAAGAATAAGCATTACAGGGTGAAATGCAATGCCTTTGTCAAACGTTGCTACATTACCTTCATATAGAGTTTTTCTGTGAGAAAGATTGCCTGTAAAGTCTGTATTTGTACCAGCTCAATCCCCAGCTCGTGTTTATGTTCATGACATACTGTTGCCCTTGATAACAGTCTCCTCATTCTTCTCTTTGAAGGATTATCATCCGGATCACCCCGACATTCAGAAATGCATGACGGCCTTTAAAAATCTCTCTGTAAGTCAATGCTTCACTCAAGTTTTCCTCTTTTTAAAAACATTATTTGTTTGCTTATTTAAACACTTGTGTAACCAAAAGGGTTGATATTCAAAACTATTGAAAGTTTTGATTTATTCTATATTTTAATGATTTAAAGTTTCACTGCCCTGCATTGACATTTGTTGACGTTATTTTGTCATGTTGGAGGGCTGAGCTCAGATTTACCCTGCGTCTCAGAAATCAATTCTGCTTGGAGTTCACTGTTATTGCTTTATCCACAGAAGTCAATGCTTATGGTCTGTATTCCTGGGACCTTCCAGAAACTATACCTTAATAGATGTTTAACCTAATAAAATAAAACCTAATCTGTAACATTTACTCAGGTCGTGATAGCAGAGCAGACAGCTATTTGCTGGAGCCCAGAAGGCTCGACCTTGCAGTCTTTGGGTAGTATTCTCGTTCTCCGATAACCAGGGTTGCATTCACAACCTGTCGTTTCAAGTACAATATCAGTAAGGACAGGTTTTTTTTTTGTAATGTTCATCAACTGATTTAATTGTAATGAGGGAATATGACAAATTTTATGATTAATAGCAGCTGCTCTTTATGTCCATTCCCAGTGTAGTTGCTAGCCTGCTGTTTCTCTTCGTTTCGCATATTTGCTGTGGTTTGCCGAGTTCTCTTGGAACCATCTAGAGTTTGGCATGGACTCTGTGTTATAATGCCACCGCTGCCCTACAGTAGTGTAAGACTGTGGCTCAGGTTCAGTCTGAGTGTGGTTCAGTCCTGTGGGGCCAATAGTCTGCTCCTCTACATCCCAGCCCTTTTGCCCTGTCCCTGAATGATGGCATTACAGTTGTAAGAGTATGTTACTTATCTGTAGCCCACAATTGTTCATACTGTGGTTGCATAAGATCATTTAAATGATCATTTCTGTGCAAAACCACTTGGTAGTCACTTCATAAAATAGGAAAAACAGATTGCAGTCAACATGAAAACTACCTAATTGCCAAGTTTGGTTGGTCCTTGAATCCTATTCATTTTATATTACAACATGTAATGAATGCTAGTTATATGGCTGACAAAACATACATATTACATATCACAGTACAAGTTTGCTACGTGCTGTTTTTGTGATTTTGAATAATCATGTTTCTGTCCACTATGCAGAGAAGTCTTTTGTGTAGTTCTCTTATTGCCTATTCCTCTGACCAGACGTACTTTCTGTAAATTCTGTTAAAAGTAAACAAAATATACAATTAAGTGGAATTTGTGTCCCAATACAAACTGTATCATGACTTGCATATTTCTTCTCAAATGATAAGAATGAAAATCAGTTAATTATGCCTGAAGGTGTATTGATATTATAATTTCAGTTAATTCCCTGAGGGCTGAGCTGATTTTCCTCATTTATTTTGTTTCACCAACAGTGTTAAAATCCTGCCCTGCAAAGACACAAGGCTAGTGCTTTAATCCCCGACACCACACAACTCTTCTTTCCCTTCACTCTTCTCTGGTTCTGGTTCATTGTAAAAATACCATATCTGTTAAATACAGCTAGCCTTTCTGTTCCAGACTAACTTATCAGTTTATTTTGCAGAAGAGGCTTTCAGAGATTCAGATGAGCAGTTTTCTGTTTTATTAAGCACTTGCCAATAAGTTTTGGCGGCATCAGTTGTACTTTACCCCCTCTCTTTCTCTGGTTAAAGTGCACATTTTTTTGAATGGGAGATTATTCAAGTCAGCTGGGTTCTGGCCCACACTTGTGTCAGTGTCTTTGTTCTTCTCACCAGATATTTGCGGAGACAGTTGAGAATATATAACCATGAGCCAGATCTTTCGTTTTTGCAAAGAAAGCCAAGGAGTTTCTGGCTTAACAACAAAGAGATATTGCTCTCATCTCATTTTGTGAAACCGGCTTAGATCTGGGGGATGGACTGACTGAAAGGATAGGGACACCACTAGTTGACTTTTTCCCCCCTCCCGGTTTTCTCAAGCAAAATGTCTATATACCATTTAAGTATGTAATGCAATGGAATAATACAATATATAAAATGCTGAAGCAAAAAAAGATGTATGAAGAAAAATAAATATTAAAAACTAATAATAAACTTGTAATTTATTTCAATTGAATAAGTTCCTATGGTCTTATGAATGTCTAATTTAAAATTTCACAATTACTTTTATTCCACATTATTATTATTTTTCCCCAGATGATCCAGATATGGCGATTACTTAGCCTAATAGTAATACATAAATATATACTGTATGTGTGCTACTGAAATGTAACTCGCTTCCTTGGAAGCAGCGGTCCCGTTCTTGAAGGGCAGATTTGCGCAGATCTGCAGAATCCCACCGATCCCAATGGTGGAGCAGCGCAGATCTGCGCAGAACTGCAGATATCTGCGCTACACGAACGTCACCAGCTGCTTTCAGAGCGATTCACTGCGCAGGCGTGACGCGTGTGACCTTAGGCGCCGCCCCTTTACCCTTGACCTCCAGCAGAACAAAAGTTGCGTATTAACAGTCTTCGACCTAAAATATGAATCGCATGATTATAGTTCTGCTATCTAAAGACACACATGAAAGGATTGTCTCTGCTATAGTGTGGTCTCGTATTCATTTATTTGTTTTTATTTTCTTGATAATTCATTACCGGATGCACAATAATTTAACGAGCCATCGCTTTAACCACTCGGCCACCTCACCTGATGGGAAATTTCATCCCATATAGGGTATATACTCACATACTATTAACCGTTCGTGTTTTTAAGTTTAATAACAAAGCAATACATTATTTTTTGTACGGTTTACTCACGCTTGAAAAATCTATCTACTTGAAAACGTCTTAATACTTCTTTTAACGCATGCGCAGGAAACGGCAGTGCAATAGGAAAATAAACACCAGCATAATCCATGCCAAAATTAAAGGTAAATACAGAAAGAAAATAATAAATCAATAAATGTAGAAATAAATAAAATAATACATAAATGTTGAAATAAATACAGAACTGTCAATTTTATTTATTTCGACATTTATTTCTTTATTTTCTGTCTGTATTTATTTCTAATTTTGGCATGGATTATCCTCCATACATTACACTGCCTGCTGCATTGTAAAACCAAGCAGCCTGAACCCCAATCCTAGTCAATGGCAACATGTCACGCTAGACGCACATATATCTTCACCCAACTCTACACCAAACCCAACTTTGGCCCCTAATTTAATAAATGTTTGATCATATCTTTATAGACCCTTTTACCACAACCTAGTATATCCTGTGTATGACATTGTAATAGATGCTAAATGTATATGTTCCTCCATAGTTTCTTTTATGCAGGAGAGGTGGGCATAAGATTATTTTTTTAAATAAGACATCGAATTATCATGGTTTTACCTGCAGTTCTGAGATATTGTTCAAAATACTTTTTGTAAAATGTCACACACCCTTTATTCATCCAAAATAGTTGAAAATGAACACACAAAAAAATCATAAAAACATTGAAACTACTATCGTACCCATGTGACTCTGTAGCAGAGAAGACCATACATTTGCATATTTTGTACCTGGTCTCTGTCACTGTTTAACACTGTGTGATTGCCATCGGGATAGGCCCAGTGTCAGGAGGTGCGCAAGAGAAAGGAGCTGGAGCTGCAGATCCTGACCGAGTCCATCCGCAGCTGGGAGGGAGAGGACATCAAGACGCTGGGCTCTGTCCTCTACATGTCTCACGTCATGATCCAGTGTGCTGGCAGTGAGGTAAAGCAGTGTCTTTGTGGTTTAGATGTCAATCGCTCTGTCTGGCCAGTGATTTATTTGATTTAGCCTATGCAGAGCTCTCCTGATGGCCGACTCTCTGCTGAATCCACAGGGGCAAGCTTGATTTTTTTTCTCTCCTGAAAAGCTAGCTCCTTCCAAATGGTGTTCTAATAATGGTTTCCACTCTCTGAGTCTAAATTTACTTATTTTCCCTGTGCTCTTTACAATAGGTCTGCTGATGAACAGTCATCACAACAGTGAAAAAACAAAACCATAATGGCAGATTGTGTATGTGAACAGGAGACACCCTTCACCATTTAAATAACAACAACTGTTGTGGCTAATCATATGGAGACTGTGGAGTATGTATGCTATAGAAGTTGAAGGAAAACAATCTTTAGCAAGCTATTCGTTTTAAAATGGAGAGAGGTATTGAAGCCCCCTTAAGGTCTGCTGAAGCAGTCCCACAAAGGGGTCCATAAAAGAAGGCGAGAATCACACGGAGTAGGAGTTTCGTGTTCATGAAAACCGCTGAATCGGGTGGATTGTGGGATTCGGACCAACAGCAAGGTCCATTGTCATATTGCTTTAACCTTTTAATTTGAATCTCTTTTCAGGAGAAGAATGAAAGGTACCTCCTGCTGTTTCCCCATGTGTTACTAATGCTGTCTGCCAGCCCCAGAATGAGTGGATTCATTTATCAGGTAAGCCTCTTGTGGGACTATCGGTGCACAGCAGATCGCGCTCTCACCTCACAGCCGCGGCTTTGGGAGCGCATTACCGGAGTCTCGGATTACCCCGGCCTTTGTCATCACGGCCTTCACGTTTTCATCCGTCTGGCAGCCCACAGATGATGCGTGTCAGATTAATAAATTACTTCAATACCAAATGCTCTGAATTTTAGCACTTAATAGATTAAGCTCTCGTGGATTTCAGAGTGGTTCATCTGCTTAAAGCTTCCTCCTGCAGCCTATGAAGGGTCCTGCCCCAACAGCCATGGTTCGGCAGGTTTAAATCCACACTATAGGGCTTGGTCGTGTCTTAGTCTCCAAACGTGTTTTCACTTGGTGGTTTTCATTCAAGTTATTAAAGTGACAAAATGCTTCAAGAATGTACTGGAGAAGGGCAGATTCGAAATTTAAAATGTAATTCTCAGCCTTGTCTTTAATATTCTTAACATTGACAATACCGCAAATTGTATTTTTGTTTTTCTAAATCATATGTCCTTCCTTCTAGGGTAAACTACCACTAACAGGAATGACAATCTCCAAACTAGAAGAAAGTGAAACTCACAAAAATGCATTTGAAATTTCTGGTAAGGCGATATTTTGTTTAAAATGGAAAAAAAGAGAGAAATTGTGTAATTAATTAATGATCATAATATAAAGAAGAAAAACACTTCTCTTTTTTGGTAATCTGTATTTCTGAAAGTAAATCAAAAGTTTTTCAAGTATATATTGATATTGAAGCACCAATCTTTTATACTGTTTATTTTCTTTTGCATTGCATGTGCTGCAGGCAATATGATCGAACGTATATTGGTGTCATGCAACAACCAGCAGGATCTGCAAGACTGGGTGGATCACCTGCACAAGCAGACTAAAGTCACCACAATGGGAACTCCAACAATCAAACCACAGTCTGTACCCTGCCACACAGTAAGTGCTGGAGGGGCGGGGATTATTTACACTACAGATTATGAAATGCAAGACAACTATAAAGGGTGGGCATTGAATGAGTTTGGTCTTTTATGTGATGAAAGACCGCAATATAATTGTCATGATTTCAGTGCTGCCTAATTTCACGTTTAAGATTTGCTTATGTGCTATGTTCTTTAAAAGCCTGAAAAGTGAAACAGAATGTGTTCATACCAGGTCTGAATTAAAGAGTTTAGTGCTGTAATAACTGTAGTTCTGGTCATGGAAAGCCAAAATCCTGGATGTGTTTTGGTAATGTAGAATGCAGGAAGGCTGGAGTCCTTGGAATAGTGATGCTTTGGAAGAGTAAAGTCAATAATTAAATTAAGTGATTAAAGAACTTGAATTCCAGCCAGCAGCTGTTACACAGTTGGTCCTGAAGGGGCCATAATTTAAATAATTAATTGGCTTCTGATATTAAACCTTTCAAATACACCAGCTCTTTATTTTTCTCTTAATTTTGTACTCTTTGCTTATGCTGTATTTGTGTTGACGTGAATGAAACTCATAAGTACATGATTCATAATCAGCCGTCTCTTAAAGCTTCCAAGAGGGAAAGATGCATTCTGGTTGTACTTCATGAGAATTAAAACAATCATTCCAAATGCCAATTTCTACATGACGGATCAGTGGCAGCTAAAGTAAACTCTGTAAATGGCATTATACTAAATCTTGTCCCCATCATATAAGCATGCCAAGAGACTGTGGAAGAAATATGTTGAAAGGATTGCTTCCTAATTTGGGTGTAGTAAAGGGCGCAAGGTTTCCCAAGAGCACCCAAACTGACTCACTCACTCACACTCTCTCTCTTCACAGCTGCCCTCTCACACTGTCCCCCCATCCAGTAGACATTCCGAGAGCAGGACAGTGACCGTGGCCCCGGCCTACCACACTCTCCCTCACCCCTCCTCGCACGGGACGCCACATAGTACTATGATGTGGGGTCCCTTGGAGCCTCCCAAGACCCAGAAACCATGGAGTCTGAGCTGCCTACGACCAGCGCCTCCCCTGCGACCCTCTGCAGCACTCTGCTATAAGGAGGTAGGTTGTTTTCACTTGTTTTGTTAACAAATATATGTCAGTACATTTTTATCAAAACAACAGGTTGACCCCCAACCCTAGCCAGCACCAAAGTTTCAAGCTAGTCTCAAGCAAATCTGCACATGATTCAGTTAACTAGACACTAACATTAATATATTTCTTAGCCGACACCCTTATCCTTAATTTGTTTTACTCCTTAAAACCCTAAATAGACTTGATACTCCAGCCGGAGCCACACATGTATTTTCTCTCCCTTTCATGTTAACTGAAGGATCTCAGTAAAAGCCCTAAAACCATGAAGAAGCTACTCCCTAAACGCAAGCCGGAGAGGAAACCGTCCGATGAAGAGTTTGCATTGAGAAAAAGTAAGTTCTGTGTTATGCTGGAGCAGAGACAGATTGTGCCTTTGTTTAAGATCCAAGAATATCTGGACCCGTATAAAGATATAGACATGCAGACAGATTTCACTTTAAGTAAAACCTTCCAATTTTAATCGACAGAGAATCAAATGATAAAGGCATCTCAGCATTGTCTAGAGGAAATAGTTTTGGAGGCTTACTAAATGTTGTAATTTGTATTGGAATGCATCAGAATATATTAGTTGTCCTTTATTCCACTAGAGCCATGCCCTAAGGACCTAAGTTAAACAATTTAACAATTTAATTTTTTCCTACAGGTACGGCAGCACTTGAGGAGGATGCACAAATTCTCAAAGTAATTGAGGCGTACTGCACTAGTGCCAAAACACGACAGACACTTAATTCAAGTAAGTCCCTCAACTCAACATAACACGATTTGTGTCAATGGAAATAGACATTTGCGGACATAAATGACGTTTTAAACTTTTATGTCTTGATCTTAATCTTAAATACATAACAAGCACTTTGTCATAATCAGTATGTCACAGTGAATATTATTGTGGCTCTTCAAAAATCTGTAATGTACTTCAATGTAACTGGAGTTTGAGATAAATCTTCAAAGATTATTGAATATGCAGGCTCTGATGAAGGTGGGAAGCACACAAACAATTTAATTGTGTATGGTCATTTTTTCCACATCGTGTCACTCTGTTTTGATAGAATATGGTTTTCCTAGGAAATTGACCCAAATGTCCAATGTTTGCATTCTAAACTAGGAAAATACCAGGAAGGACATTGCATGGCACCTAAAGTGAATATGTCAGTTGATGCTGTCAGAAGGTATTAGCTGTTATGGTTTGCTTTAGCTACTTGAACTATGTTAAGCACAGCAGATTTCTCCAAAGGGATTATGCTGTCCCCTTTCCCCCGGCCTTCTCGGGAGTCTTGCTTTCCCCTCTGTCCTTTATCTCTGTACTAACACTAAACTGTGACATTAACATTTGACCCTTTATGAGGTCACCCAATGGATCTGTAAATGTCCCCATTTGGTTACTTTCCTAATTGGCACTTAAAAGGGCTTTGGCACATGACCACATTTGGCCAGATAAGACATGATCTATCTGTGATCCATCTTGGGATTTCCTTCCTTAGCCTGTAGAGGGTAGCTAATCAGTCTGGCTCAATATTGTGAAGCTCTTTTTTAACAATGTTTTCTCTTCTCCTTCTCTTTCCCTTCACTTTGTTCTGCGTTGTTCTCTTTTCCGTTTCTTTTTTGTATGTGTGTGTGTGACTGTGTCTGTTGCCTCCCCTGTCCTGATGTTGAATTTATTTTATTTCTTGGTTACTCCCTTTCTTATAATTTCTCTACCTGCCCCCTCCCCACCCCCCATCACTATGATTTCATATCACCCACACTACCCCCCTAGCATGGCAAGGCACTGACCTGATGCATAATCACGTCTTGGCTGATGACGACCAATCCAGCCTAGAATCACTGGGCCGTCGCAGTAGCCTTTCCCGCTTGGAGCCCTCCGACCTCTCCGAAGACTCAGACTATGACAGTATATGGACAGCCCATAGTTACAGAATGGGTTCGACAACTCGTAAGAGCTGCTGCTCATATATATCTCATCAGAACTAAAGCACTCTGTTTTTTTTTGTTTTTTTTCTCTTTAACAACTGCTTGTTGCAATGACTGTTTACTGTTTCTGTGCCCTTTTCCTTTCTGCAGTCGGGTGTTTTTCCCACTTTTTTTCTACTGTTTAATTTTTCTCCCCGTTTTGTTGGGGAAGGGGGCCGGGCGGGGGAGGTGGACTTGGCGGAATGGGGCCTTTTGTCTCTGATATACAGATGTGCATTAGATGGGCTGGGAGCTCTCTAGATTCCGCTATGTTTAAGTACAGTGTGTCCTGCAGTATATTTATATATGTGTGTGTATGTATATATATATATATATATATATATATATATATATATATATATATATATATATATATATATATAAGCACACATTGATCACTATATGGATCTTATCCATTTAAAAAATATATTAACATATATCTATCTAGAGCTGTACGCCATTTTAAATATCAGTTTTTGTGGTGGTAATATTCCAGTCCTTGGTTTAAGTGCAGAAGTAATGTTCCTGTCCAAATGCCACCAGTGTGTACATAGAACAACTTTTACATTGTACAACTTTAGCAATTAATTGAAGGTATTTAAAAACACCAGACAGTATTGGGCAATATGCTGTATGTGTATATATACATATATATACGACTACTAGTGAGATTTTTGATAGTATTGCAGTCTGTTTCATTAATGTGTCTGTACTGAGTGGTACATCTTCTGGAGCCCAGGATGAAACATTTGTGGCATTCTAGTGAGTAAAAAAAAAAAAAAAAAAAACTGTTAATGTTCATGATGTTCTCTTGCTGCAGTGTTTATGTTCAATAACAATGTCATTAGAAGGGTTTGTAAAAAGAGAATTCTTGTAATGCTCAAATACTCGACTTACTCCCTTAAATTAAAAAAAAAAAAAAGTTACCAAGTACATCACAATAAAGTTCCAAATTGGGTGCACTTTAACTCCAGCTGCCTTAGATTAAGATTATAGACACTTTAAAAATGTCCTCCCATCCTTATGGCAGTGAGTGTAGAGTACCTAACAATTATATGAAGTTTTTACAGACTCCATATCCTGCTTTGACCTAGTTCTAACATATAAAACCAGTATGTGTCAGGGAAAAGCTTTTGCTTCTATACTGTAAGCCCTTTCACTTCCATCACACTGGATTATAAAATCTGTGGGGAAACTCTTACAAACGCATCTAGAAACATCTATAGTCCAGTAGCAACAGAGGAGATATGTTCGGTAACAAGAGGTTTCTTTATTATTTTTAGAGATCCTACAGAATAGCGTCTTGAGATGAAGACAACATTACCTTTCCTTTCTTAGTCTGTGAAGTCTCTAGGATTTTATGAAAAGACCAATGCTCTAAGCCTCAATCTATGGATGGAATCTGTGTGTTAAAGCAAAAAAGGAATGATCTCTTTAGTTCAGACTTATAGTTTTCCCTAAAGCCCCCTAACCTAGCAATCGCAGTCTTCTGTTCTACTACTAGCCCATCAGAAATGGAAAATTTGAGGTTTTGTTTTCAAATGTGACTTTGAAAAGATCATTTATATCTTTGCTTATTCATGCTGGAGCTGTTGAAAAGCTTGTGCATTTTTCTGTATGTGACCAGAAACCTCCCAAGAATGAGAAATGAAGCTTGGTTTTATGGTGGTAATTTATATGTTTGCTCAAGGTTTAATTACATTAAGTGTTAATATATCTGTGGGAATGTGAAATGGTTAATGGCAATGGTTGTCCGATACAGTTGGAAAATTAACTGTTAAGAACAGTTCATAAGGTGAATGCAAACACACCGTAGATGTTCATGGTGGTCTAACCAATGGTCAGATTGATTGGAGATGGAGAGGGACAAAAGTTGCTCGAAATGGCCATGATTCTGAAAATCCTGCTGACTAAGCAGTTTGTTTTAGTGAACGAGATATATTAGTGATTAAGAAACTTCAGATACCTCCTCTTTCCATCGATGTGCCAAAAGGGGATGCATGTATTCCATTTAAAAAAAGAAGCTTGATGTCTCCAAATTTCAGTGGTTGAAATGCCAAATATCCATTCCACTTAACATAAACACAGCAGAAATGTAGGGACATACATTTCAAATACATCATAACAGTGTTACTACTAATCTGAACTGAGCAGCACTGACCGATAACTTCCAAATTAGTGAATTACAGGTCAGTTCTATTTTTGACTTATGGCTCATAAAATCTTGAGCAGTTGACTTGGCTAGGGATTGCAGTACTTCTGTTTATATATAGATTTTTAATAATGCAAGCATTGATCTGTAAGGGTGCACTGTCTGATTAATAAATATCAGACTCGGCAATATATTCAGTGGGTTGCCTTTTAATGGTCTTTTAATTAGAAGACGGCTTGCTGCTAAAACTGGAATTGTCCACATTTTAGAATATTGTCTGCTCTAAATAAAGCATGTTGGGCTGCAGAGGGATTTTATACTGGGGGTAACAGTGCTTTGAAGAAAGCTGAAGGGAGGTATGATTTTTATCTTAAGATTAGATAAAGGAGTGAGTGAGAAATATGCTTCAAAAGATATCCAGATATTCCAGAAATAGTTTTGTAGTCTCTTACAACATGATCAACTTGCAACTGTCTTGTGGCTGGCATAATTTCTTGGAGATTTTAATTATAATCAAAAGTACTGGTAATGGTAACTTGCAGACAATTACTCTTGGGACCTAAATATTTGTTGCTTGTTTACTTTATTTATTTGATTTTATTTATGTATGCATGTATGGATTTATGTATGTATGTATGTATGTATGTATTTATTTATTTATTTATTCATTGTCTTAACTTGAACAAATACTGAATATAGGATGAATCTGCAAAATGAGGAAACGTCAAGCACAATTTAAAAACACAATATTGGAGACAATATATAGTGAATGAAAACTGGCGAGAATGTGGAGTGTCTGGGAATAAGGAAATGCTCTCAGTATCGACCCTGTAGTGCAATCCTAAGCACCCATCTAACATTAAATTAGATCTTTCACTGTGTTTGAGAACTTAGTCTATTATATAGTGACCATTTACCTCTCTCTACATCTGCTGCTTCAAAGACTACAATTGCCATAAAGATTGGACTGCCTTTAAGTTAAAAGAAGCATTCCATGTGTAGTGCTTATCAGGGTATGTGGAGCCAAAGTAACCGGTTTTATTCTTTAACCATATAAAGGTAAATATTAAGGGTTTTGAGTGTTTTTTTTCAACCACTATAGGAGCACAGGGCACAGCTTCAGTTACTTTTTTAAAAAACTGGTCATATTTTATCTCGATTATCTCTGCAAAAGTTTTTTATAATGATTGCATGCATTATGGACACATTCCTGCATATGTGTGTGTGACTTTCTATTACAAGTCTTGTGATTCAAGTTATTTGAATTGGACTGCCTAGAATGTCTAAGTACCCATGCAAAATAAGTTTCATACATGCAAGGCCAACATATAATTAAGTAGTTCTCAACTCATTAAGGTTGTTGCATATATTATAGGATTGTACAGTATGATAACACAGTCTGGTGTTTTACAAGGGCCAATTTGACTTTTAGTAGGTACTGAATATGCTGAAACATTTTTGCTTTATAGTCTCTGTACATAGATAGTGTTTACCATAAATAAGGATTGTTTTGCTATACAAGTTATGAGTATTTGAGCTGAGAACAAGGTAGTCTTAATATTGTGTGCTTTTCGTTGTGATTGAATTATATCAAATGGCTGGAGGGCCATCTTAAATAGGTAATTGCCTTTTACGAATCTTCATTGTATGTATATTTGAATGTTGCATATTTATTGTACAGTGTGTGTGTGTGTGTGTGTGTTAGTCTGATTTGCATATGGCAATGAAGTGTTTGTTATATATAGATAGATACATACATATATAACAAAAAAAGAGTCACCAACATTGTAAAATACACTTTTAAATAAATTCTTCTTTTGTTAGATTGTGGTATTGATTTATATCCATGAAACCAAAATGATTCACTTAAATACAATACTGTTTACAGACCAGACAGATAATATATGTCTTTAGCTTTCCCTTACCCTGATAATGTATTAATTTATATTATATATAAATATTTTGGGAGATTTGGATAACAGTCATGGACAAACATTTGCATATCCCCCTATCCCTTTAATACAAACTATTTGAATTCACATTTATCTGTATGTACAACTTATGGATAATAATTTTACCAGTAGTTGTCAACGAACTACAATAAGAACTATTAAGTTAAATGTAGCTTTGATTTTATGAATGAAAATGTAAGTTTTAATTTAGTGATTTTGTTACAAACCCACTTACAACTAGTTCTATGCAAAAATGTTCATATGTGGTATCAAACATAACCACATTTAAAATGTGATGAGAATATAAGTGTGAATGAAATCATTTTGGATTAAAAAGAAAGGAGTGTGTAAAAACTAGCGATCGACCAATACTAGGTATAAGAATTTGTCACCTTATGACATTACAGCAGTATCTCACACAGAAATGAATGATACAGGACTGTTTAGGAGCTTCCTCGCTATGCTTTTTACTGGAGGACAGAGAGCTTCATGCAAGTAGGTGGGGATTTAGTTAAAGAAGAATACTGTCTTCAACTGATATATAAATTGGTCGCGTTGCTTATCCAGTGATATTTGTCCTGGATGTATGCATTTAAAACCTGTTAAAAAAAACCAGATACTGTATTTTATTAAGACAGAATACTGATGGTGTTAATACTTGGTGCTGCTACCTATTGCATTGTCTAAGATGATACAAGCTGACACACTGTGTGGATGAAATCGGTAAACTTGGACTGCTGGTCTGTGGCCCATTTCAGATGCATTTCTGCAGTCTTGTGACCAGAACATCTTGTAATTGGTATAGAGAGATCTCTAGTTAAAAACAAAATATATTTGTCCCCGACTGTTTGAGTATTTTAGATACCTATTTTTATGCCATGTTTATTTTTTTAAACTTGTTTTTTTTTGTTTTTTTGTTTTTTAAATCTAAGTGATCTTTTAAACAATTCTCTCAGCTTTTTGTGGTTTTTGTTTGTCATAATCAATGCATCTTAATATAATAGCAAGGCCTTTCTGGGATATCACATTCATATGTTGATTAAAGCAAGACCTTTTGAAATGTGCAACAGCTAAATGGAAGACATGATAGACTGGTGATTTCAGTTGCACAGAAACTAATGAACAGCCTATAACCCTGGACTGGTCTGGTCTCTCATGGGCTTCAAACCCCCTTCTGCCTTGTGGTCTCTTGGTTTGTATGAGATGCATTAATGGAAACCGGCAAGAAGCTCACAATATTGGGGATGAATTCTTTCGCCAGCTCTGTGACGCCAGAAGGCCATTCTTCACTGATCTCCATGCAAGACAAAAGAAGACACCATTCCACAAGAGGACACCTGCTTATTTCCCAATGTTTCAGGATGCATTATTAATGCAATTTGTTTTTGTAAAATAAAGAATGGGGTTCAGTCATCTGGGCACTTGGTTCCACTGCACTGTTTTGGTTTTGTCTTGTTGGATGTGCATAAAAAGTGTAGGGTCACTGCATGTAGAGTTACCCAGTAGCTAGTCAGTGATTTTGTTTTTTTGTATCTTCACTGCAAGAAGCACGATAATCTGAAACGGCAAGCTGAAACCAAACTGCGGACACTTTCTTGTTTTAAACAGGGTCTAGGAAGGAATCGGGCCCTCATATGCTATTTCCAGAAGAGGAGAAGATTATTGTGGAAGAGACCAAAAGCAACGGTCAGACTGTAATTGAAGAGAAGTAAGACTGTTTCTCTCACTGATTTCTTGTATTCTAGCTGAGGCGACTTTTGTAAGCATTTTGTAAAGAACGGTATAAACTGCAACTTTGGAAGTGGAAGGAAAGTTTGAGCTCGACCTCCACCTGAGTGGTACCTGTCCCTCCATGACTGATTGATCTGAATTTGATATTACAAATATGAGGGAATAAGAACCTTGCGTTTCATAACAAGTGTGAAGCTTACGAGGGACCATGCAGTTTTGCACTAATGAAATATAATTGGTATTTAGGGCTTGTATTCTAATATATACATTATCAGCTTTCTCTACAACTTCACAATGGCCTGCAAAATCTATAAAACTCTTATCACCTTACAAATGAAAGAACATTGAATCTGACCCTTTATTGGGTTTTTTTGAGCAAAGCACAAACATCTTTTGGCTTTGTGCTGACACGTTGTTCTTTATTTAAAAAAACAAAAACAAAACGGCTGTGTACTCGCTGATATGGCATTACACTATTTTTTAGGGATAGCACTGGAGTAAATGCCGTTTTCTATGTAACTTTTCCTTCTGCTGTATGCATGCTTACATGAGTGTGTCCTAATAACATGTCCAATTTTCAAGGAGCCTGGTGGACACAGTCTATGCATTAAAGGACGAAGTACAGGAACTGAAACAGGTATGTGAACAGATCTGTTTGCTCTGTGAATAAAGGTACTGCAGCACTTTTTTCAGATCATATTCGCTATGCTTCAGGAAGGTAATAAGACATGGCAGTATTGATGATGTTTCATACTTGGTTTATGGTATTAATGGCACACTAATGTTACAAATGTGACAAAATAAGATGGCATGGGTTAGATCATACGCTGCCCTTAGTGGTGATGGAGACTAACATTTGAGTTGAGAATCCATTTTACCTGCTAAGCTGTCCTGTTCAAAGCTAGAAATAATGTCTTCCGTCTTCTGTATTCTAAACAGGATAACAAAAAGATGAAAAAGTCTCTCGAAGAGGAGCAGAGAGCCCGTAAAGAATTGGAAAAGGTTGTGAGGAAAGTATTAAAGAATATGAATGATCCTTCCTGGGATGAGACCAATTTGTAGAGAGGTTTCAGCTGGTTTACATCAAAAGCAGACGGGCCGTTTTCAGCAGGACACTCTAAAACAGATTAAGACATCCACTCGATCCCGGTCAAATGAGCGCAAGCCTATATTGGAAAATTAACCTGAGCCTTCAGGGATCCAGCAAACCATCCGTCCCCAACGCTGCAGCACTGATTGAGCCATAGAACAAGACCACATTGGAAGTGTGTACGATCTGACCATACAGCATCGCTTGAGGGGCTGATGGGTGGCTTGCCGAGGCATCCCCTGACCAAACAGCATTAGCTTTTCACCTGTGTTACCTGAGCCAGAGTTACCCAGGGGCAAATGGTGGAAAGTGCTGAGTATGAAACATCAGATCCAGATCTTCACACCCGTGAGCTCTGGTACTCCTCACTTTTCTTGTTTTGTTTTTTTTATTTGCGATCAGATTTCAGATTAGCCACAAAAATTACAAATCTGCACAAATGACACATGTTATTGGTACTGGATGTTTCAATCTGGCCAGAGAGACTAAAACACAGGGATTTCAAAGAGCGTAGAATGGAGTTTCAATGCGTGTGATCCGGTGAAGTGGAGATTTTGGCTTCAAATGTGTGAAGAGATGGCTCGGTTACTGCCTTCATTTAACTTCAGAGCACTTCAATTTCTGCTGCTCTCAATCTTCAGGAGCACATAACCGAGATATAGAATTAACTTGTTTTATTTTTTTATGGAAAAAAAAACAGCAATACAACTCTCTGATGAATACTGGAAAATGTTCAGGTAAATTATATACTGGTCAACTTTTGGAACCTTTTCTAGATGTTTTTGTTTTGCAATTACCTCATTTTGTTTCTGTATATTTTTTGCGGGGAGGGGTGTGTGTGTGTTTTTTATTGTTTACTATAAGATTCTTAAAACATACCTTTATACTGTAAATATCACATACAATTGTGACTTTGGAAGTGGATTTCTTGATATTGCTCCTATATCTGGCCGTCTTTCTTAAGATCAGTTGCTCTAAACAAAACCCGTCCCTTTGACCTTCACAGGCCTTCGACGCATCCGATATGACTTAAAAAGATTTCTAAAAGATGCCTGGAAAGTCTTTTTGCATAGAAATCTTCAAAGAATATTTCATGTTTTCCCTAAATTATGTATTTAAATTAACTTGCTGTAATTAAAACACCACATAAGCACTGTAGGGTTCAGAACAAAGAATGTCCTTCATATTTCTTGTATAATTGTTATCAGAAATCCTGTCCTGTGACCACTGTATTTATTTAATTTCTCTCACCTACTAACTTGTAACATTGTTTCTGTGAATTAAACTTGTAAATAGAGCCCCTTTTCATGCCTCTTTGGTGTTAATTCAGATATAATTTGTCATGATTGGTTGTGTTTGTTAGAACTGAACATTTTCTGGCTTGTATTGGTCTATGAATGCTTTTCGAAACATTTTTTGGTCTGACAAATAATATTCTAGAAGTGACTGGCATTCCCATCGTATGTGTGAATACAATCAATGGAGGTATTGCTGGCCTCACAAAAAAACATCCTGCCGTATTTCAAACAGAATTTTGCTGTATGGTGGGAACACCAACAAAAACATTGAATACAGTCTCCAGCAGTGTCTTAGCATAAGCTTGTCTAAAGAAGCAGATGTTAATTCCACAATTGTGAGTTTTGAGTCCCAGCTATGGAAATGCTCTGACAGCAGTGTGAGATGACTTACAGTGATGTATTTAGGCTCTGTAGTAGTTTTAAAGCATACATGATTTTCTAGCATTTCGAAGAAGAGTAATAAAAGGGACCAGGTTGGCACAGAAGACAGATTCACAGCTTCACTCGCAATCCTTTCCCCTTTTGATGTTTGCAGTATAATCATTTAATTTTGCCCTGTTGGACTGTTGAGCATATTACAAAACCATTACAGAGCTGGTCTGAGAAACTGGAAATATAATGTATTCTTCCTTGCAACTTTACATTTCTTTCAATTTATGTTTCATGGTATTACAATAAATAATGTATAAATTCATGTTTTGAGAGTGAGAGGAAAGAAAGGAAAAAAAACAAACTTGACACATTTATTCAGTGGCATGCGTCCAGACTTTGAGTCTGTTTCCTTTTGTCTCTGAAAAGGCGAGCTTGACATTTGGAGAAAAAATGACACCCACAAGCCATTAACATGAGGACAAAGCTCTCCCAGGCCTGTGTCACTGAAGGCAGATCGGAAGGAAAATGTTACCTGTCTCTAATTATAATAATCTGTATGGCAAGCAGACCATGGAGAAATCTTTTATTTATCGTCCTGGGCTGTATTGATATGAATAGGATTGATCTTCGTGGTGATATGAATGTTGTCTTTTGTGTGACTTCCCTGGAATGTGTTGTTAGTATAGGGCAGAGGGAGACTAGGAATGAATCTGTATTGTGCAAAAAAATGTTTGAAAATCTAATCTGAGGGGATTGACAGATTTTTTTTTTTTTTTTTTTTTTTTCCTTCCTGGATCATGTTGAAAGCAAAAAAGATAACTTAAGGTGCACTGCCTAAAGGCTTGAAGTTAAATGCTTATTGCATATCTACTATGTTGCTGTTCAGGGAATTATGAAATTGCAGAAACAATTATAATTCTTGTTGGTGGCTATTTGTTTGTCAGAGGATTTGTACTTCGATTTTAAGCAATCCTGTATTTAATTTGCATGTGGTGGCTGGATCAATGATTTGATTTTGACCTGGGCTTGTGTTTCTCGGTTTGTTTGTTTTTTTATCGGGGAGTGATGGATCAATTTATTTTAACAAAGGATACATTGTGTTTTTCTTTCTAGACAACAAATATTCTGAGGATCAATGGCCACAACAGTGAAAGAAACAACCAAGCCTATGATGACAATTTTTTCCCAATAGTGTAGCATGGTTATATATAAAATAGGAAAGCGAAAGATTAAGTTCAAAGATCGGCTAACACCAAATTGCCATTCTTTATGTTTACAGCTCAGATTGACTGAAATCAGGTCTTGACCAGACCATAATACATCTTCGTTTTTTTCAGCTTGGAAATCAAGTGTTTGGCTTGAAATTGGCATACAAGAAGAAGCAGGTTTTATGGCAACAAAAACAATTTAAATGTAACCAAACCTACTGCAAAATATTTCCTGTAAACATGTTAAAAACTCTCCTCGTTTATGAGTTGTGGGGAATAGGTGGCTGACATGGCGAACCCTAAGAATAGAAGACCTCGGATGCTTTTTGTTTGGTTGTTTTTTGCCTGTATGTAATAGTTTGTTAGCTGGCCTGCTTACCACTGAACCAAAGTAAAAAGGTGTGTCAGAAAAGTTATTTAAGGACTTCCTTATTACATAGACTAATAGAACATCTTCAACATAGCATCGGTGTTCATGTCTTCAACAATGACTATAGACTTTGTACTTTACCTTAGAGTGCAGTGCCACCTGAAGGTTAAACTGTATAACTATGCATCCTTTGAGGTTTTAATTAACCAAAATGCTGTATTGCGATTGTCAGGAGGCTCAGCTCTTTAAACAGTTGCTCTTAGGTCTGTCCTGTTCTATCAAGAAATTAGCAATAACGGTATCGTGTATCTACTTAGCTCATCCGGTCAATAAAATGTCTTGCTTTATTTGTGGATTGGAGCAGAAATGTCCTCCTCTGCCTCTGCAAAGTGTCCATGACAACAGAGGGAGCCATAATCTTTAGGAAGCTGACAGCTGTAGTGTCTCCATCCCCAGATGCAGCATGTCCATAACAAGCCAGTTACAGCAGGTAGTCGTGCATGTGCAATGTGGTGCTGACATCATTGTCGTAGATGTAGGAATGTCCCCGTTGTGCATGTAGTATTTACAGTGTGCTTGAAAAACTAGTGATAGCAGCTCTGTTATTAGGGTACATTTTGGCACTTTATCGGAAATAACTGTACTACTGGCAGTGATTGTGTCTGTTCATGCTTATAAAATGTCAGGGTCATATCACCGCAGGTTTAAAGGAAAGTCTGGTGTTTGGGTTAAGGGTTCTAGTGAGAGACATGTGAGTCAGGTTGAATTTTGTCTTTGCTTTAAGTGTATTACCTTTCTAAATCACTTTGACTTAAATACCAAGGAAACCGTTCCTGTGAAATGAAAACCCTGCAGTGTGTTGCCTAAATCTTTTCTTCTCTTTTGTCTTTTTATAATTTATAAAGGCTCGGCTCCTATTATGCACTTCTTTTGTTCCAAGTTTTTAAATAAATCATAAATCGCTTTGAAAGCAGATATTTATGGAGACTGTTTTCAGGTTTTAAACCACACAGAATCATATTGTGTAAAACTTTAAAAAGTTTAAAACTGAAAAATAATGCAAATATTTCATTCACATGAAATATCAGCGTAGATGCATTATATTTCAAAGAGAAGCACATATATTGCATGTGGACTAAAAATAGTCTTAAGTGTATATATTGCAAATAATTTGTGAAATGCTATATTGTGTTTAAAGTTTCAAAACTGAATTAGGAGAGACTACATCATTTTTAAGGAAGATTTTAAATGTAGGATGACTTCATTTGAAACGCAACACATTTTCTGTAATTTCTGTGGATGAAAGGGTAATAGCACACAGTAATTGGCTTCTGTACATATGTTTTTGACTGCATCTTTGTTGTATTTAATAAAAGAAAATGCATTACAAAAATGGCAAGAAAAAATAACATCCTCTAAAAACCTTTTTGATAAAATTGTTTAGTGTTCCTGTTATTTGTTAAAATTGAGTTCACGTCAAATAAAAACAATCTGTTTAAGGTTGTTCTCATGGTTACTAATCCTGTCAAATGAAAATGGAAAATCCTTTGGTATACTTTGATAAAAACCCACACCCCCAAGACATACAAACAAACACACACTTCTCTTTGTGCTGGCATATATCGTTTGGCATGTAGTTACTTTTGGAACATCATAAAACATGGAATGCAGCCCTGTTTTTTTTTTGTTTTTTTCCTTTGTTTTTTTTCTCTCCTGGACACGGTTTTGTGTGTGAAAAGCCAAACAATGCTGACAGAATAATTTCAAATGAAGACAATATCAACAAAGCAGCTTCTTCCACACAAAAATGCAGCTTTTGGGGGGCTTATACTTATTATGATGCAAAGAAAGCAGAAATTGAATAACATGTATGAGGGGAAAAAAAAAAGTTATGGTGCTTGGTGCTGAAAACATTTAAAAATGTCACTAATGAACTATTTTATATGATGGCACAAATAGAGCAAACGGATCTTAATGGAATAATTGGTGCCATTACTTCCACAATGCAGAGGGCTACAGAACTTCATGCATGTGATTGGAGCTGCCGAGTGCCTTTGTGCTTATGACATTGTGACATCAGTAGCCCGCGAAGAGAAGCCGGCAGTGAAAGACTGAGTGTTCATTCGTTTAATTGGAAAGCCAGCAGAGTTCTAAAGCAGTTGAGGTAGAAGATGTGCCTTTCTTCTGCACAACAGCTTTGGGTGAAGGTTGTATATAAGGTGGCCTTATTAAAGTGACAAGGCAATTTAATTCCTTTGTGCACGATGATTCTACTTCATTGATTTACAATGGAAAGGATATAATTTTGCTGGTGTTGGCAAAAAGCTCAAATGTCAGCCTTTTCAAATTGCCATACTTGCCTTGTTCGGGATGAATAATGAATAAGTCACCTTTTGTCTACAGTTAAATATTCCTGCATAAATACAAAGGAGCATAAAAACATAAAAGAGTGTGCCTGATTTATACTTAACATATAGATCAAATCCTGCGATAAATGCGGGGTTGAGCTTTTGCGTTTTTATGTGGCTGGATGTCGAGGAAAGCCCGAGTCGGTGGTAGGTAAGTATACCTGTTTCAACTGTTTAATGAAAAAGATCCCTGCATTTCTAAATGTGGCTGCCGTCAGATACCCACAAACATCAGAGTAGGCTTAAGGCACTCAAGTTGGCTTCCAGTTGTTCTTCCCGGTTAAAAAAGCTCACCTAGATTCAGAGTCCAAGATGAGTCTTCCAACCTTGAGATCAGGGGTTCAAATCCAAACTGTACCACTAGCCAGATGGCCTGGCAGTCTCTTTTGGCGGTGCTGAATGGATTTGAGACAGGCTACAATTCAGCCGGATGAAGCAGAAAGCGTCAACGGTCTTGTCTCTCAACTGTGACTCTGGAGGCTGGCTGTGTACGAGGTGTCATTGTGAGCCAAGCCTGCCCTCCATCTGGCATTTTAAGTCTAGCGAATTCCCTCCGGTTTGCTGTGAAAAAATGGATGAATGTCTTGAGTCCTGGTGCGTTAACCAGATCGTTCGCAATGGAAGTATGGGTTATGCCTTGCTGGTATTGATCTGGATGCATCAGTAAAGTGAGCATAGGCATGATAAAGCAAAGTCTCGGAGGCTCATTAGTCATTCGTGTTGATATAAATGTGATCACAACAACGCCAAGTAAAATGCCTCTAACACGGTGACAGTTGTCCTATGATGACACCACTTTTCCAGTCTCTCTTAAACATTTTAAATCCAGATAAGAATGACAGAGGGTTTGATTTTTACTGGTATGTTCAAGGCCTCCGCTTCCTTTTTCTTTTGTGTGTATCTATGAGTTACAATTTAATCGTAACTAACGGGATCCTCCTCTCACTCTGGTGTTATACAGCCTTCAGATCATGTTCTTTGACTTGGTGTCCCCTTTCACCAGGATCCAAAGTATTTTACAGATTTTATTTCCTTTTTCAAAATGCCGTCAGGACAACTTTAAGAAATGCAAAGTAGAAACGCAATCTAAACCGGGTCAAATGAGAGATGAGCAGTTCCATTGAGAAATGAAAGTGTCGTGTATGAAAGTACATAAATATGATTGTGAAAGTGTGTCACACATAATCTCTTTCATACTCACTGGAGAATCGGGCGTTAAACCATGTTTAATGCCACAATTGTGGACATGAGAGGCTTCACATTTCAGGGAATCAAAAGCCAACCACCAGCCACTCTCCCCTCCCCTTCACACACACGCACACTGTCAAGTTCCTAACTCAGACATGAATAATCAGTCTGTCCCCAGCAACGGGTGTGTGAATATTTTAGACCATCAGCAGGCATGGGGGGGGTTCTCTTTGAAGGCATGTGAATGGCATAATGACAGCACAGGGATGACACTTTTGCAACTGGGTTAGGTCTCTTATGTTGTCAGACCCTCCTCCTCCATAGCATCCAAAATCTGTCAAATGCTATCTCCTGTAAAGATGTGCTATCCCTCATTGCTCTGACACCTTATCCTGATGTATATGAAGTCAAGCATGGAACAGGACGGGTCCATGGGTCAAAAAACTCGACTTTAACATCTTGTCAGTCTTGCCTGTCTGTCTTTCTGTCACCAGCCGGGTCTGTAACTACGTGGACACTATTTTTTGCTTGTTTATTTTTTCCAGTCTGTTGGTTGACTGCACCCCATGATATGAAAGTTGTTTTTGGTTATTGCAATTTCCCTCCCATAACCTTCCTTGAAATACTGAACTGAATGAGCAATTATCCTTTTCATTGCTATCCAATAAGGAACGTCCTGTACACTCAGGTAATTGGTTAATGTGTGCAACTGAAGTAAAACAACAGTAAAGCGTATGGTATGTTGTATTTTCTACTAGATGTTCAAATACTTGAATACTTGACCCTTTTCCTCTCTCTCTACAATTTCTCTAAGAATGTCAAGGTGAACCCATTATCCACTTGCCTGGGTATCTGTACACGTATGCACACACACATGAATAAGAAATAAACTGTGTGTGTAAAATTTCAATGATCTTGTATTTGTTTTGTGAAAAGCTTATACAATTTTTTCTGTATATTGTGTTGTGCAGTATGCAGACACATATAATATGCGTGTGTGTATGTATATGTGTGTGCAAATGTGCAAAAAATGCATATCAGTATTTGCAGGTAATTGTTTAATAAAGATGTCTATATAGATATATGTGTGTGTTGCAGGAACATATTTCCTAAATCTTTCCTGGGATAGCTGGTGCACTGGAACCCTGTTTGCTAGGATGTTCTTTATGTTTGGGAAGTGCCTCGCTTAAATGACAGTAAGTCTATGCAACCAATTGTGGTGCACTAAACTCATCAAGGTGTCTTGCTTTTCAGAACCATGAATCAATCAGATGCCCCCCCCCCCACCTTTTTTCTCTCCATGCTCTATTCAGTGGTTAGTGATCATTTAGATTTGACATGTATTGTGAGACCTAAGCTCAATCCCTCTCGCTGTAGCCTGTCATTAATTTCAGCTTTTGCAATTCACCCAAAAAAAAAGACATCGTGAAGGATGGATAAGGGCTCGATGCCCTCTTTAGTTCTGTTATTGCACAAAATAGTGGCGCAATAATTTTTGGTCAATGTTTTACTCTAAAAGCTTTCCACGTCAGCTTTGAAAAGAAAGCAATAAAGCCCATTCAAAGGCATGAATAAAAAAAAATCCTTTGGGGGTTTGACCGTAGGGCTCCTTTTCTTTAGCTGGTAATCAAATTGGAGCTGAAATGAAATGGAGTTTTCTTATGAAAATAGCCTTTGTTGCTGGGAAGGCTGGTAATTCATAAACAATAACCTGCTCCTTTGTGTGGATAATAATATATTCATGTTCTCCGAGAAGGGTAAAAGCCAGAGCTGAAGCATTATGGTACAGTATATAAAAGGCAGCAGGGGCTGGCTGAATCGCTCTTTCAGTTGCCAGGTTTGCTTCAATTGCTGCTGCTGCTGCTGCTCCTGCTGCTGTTGCCTCCAGTGCTCTTCCTGCATCACTTTCCCTTTCCTTTTTGCAGGGAAACTTTTGCCCGGTGCTAAAGCCTGAAAATAGGGATTCGCTGTCCTAGCACTGTTACCCCCAGGCTTGAGCTGCTGGGGGGGGGACTGAGAGCCGATCTGCTTGAGAGCGCTGCACCGAGCAGGGAATGGGGAGTTATATGATGCACATCTTTCTCAGGGTCAGTCTCTTCAGGACTGACCGGCTCTGTCCGGTGCCCACCGGTCCTGCTGGCTTCAGGGCAGGCGGGAGTGTTCATCCCACCTGGAAAGTGTGGAAAGTTCCAGAAAAGGAACCACATTGCTCTGTCCTAACTGCTTTTGCATACAAACACCTTGAGGATTGTGGTTTGTGTGCTGGTGTGTGACAAGATGGCTTCTTTGAAGGTATGGTCATAATACAGGACAGGTGTTGTTGTGCAAGAAAGAAGAGGAGGACCAGACATTGCCACAAGAGTTTATCGCACCTGCTGCTGTACTGCGAGTGCCTTGTGGGAAGGAAGTATGTCTTCACTCCCCTGTGTGGCTGGATTACTGTGGTGCAGTCTGGTAGTTTTCCTGAGTCAATCGGAGAGAGGGGACAACAGTGATTAAGGTGATTAGACAACTGTGTTGCTTGCTATGTGGTTTCTACTTTGACTGTGCTTGGCTGTGTGAAGCATTGGGGAAATAGGAGCTAGGGCTGCTGCTGATTCTTTCCATAAGAGGCAAAGGGTCTTGCAGAATGTGAGTCTGTGATACATTTCTGCTTGAAAATATGTGTGCTTTTGAAATGTGTGAGTATGGATTTAATGATACTATACTGTTGTGTTTCTTCTTCACACAGATAAACTGCTATTTTGTAAGTGTTCCTCTGTAGGGAAAGAAGCCAATGCTGTTGTTTGTTTATCATGGGAAGTTTTTGTGAATGTTTTAGGGCTTTCAAATAAGAATACTGTGCCAGATTTAGAAGATGATAAATAATCTTAATACAATCTAAATTAATTTATTAAATTAAAATGAGAGTTTATGTAGATTAGTAGTAAAGGCAGATTGTACTAATTGGTTGAATTGCAACATATGCTTTATTTTGTTTCCATGATAAATATTGTTATAGTTGACTATGTTTAGGATGATTTTTTTTTTTTTTGTCTGAAACTAGTTTTTAAGCAAGTTGTTTTTTCTACTTTAGTTTTATAATTTTTCATTGGAATTCTGTTTAGTTGCAATTCCTTCTGTTCCCTTCTCTGTCTTGTTTGGTTTCTGTTTGATCTGATTCTTTAGTAAACCAGCTTAGATGTTATTTTGAGGTACCCCGTAATTAAGCTTACCTGTGACTCTGAAATCAGACAATTTGGAGTAGTTTCTGCTGAACAAAAGGCAAGTCCTTTAAACATGTGCTCCCAGGAGAAAGCAATAACTTTATCATATTTAAAATATTTGTTGTTGTGGATAGGAGCAGTGGCATGGTCATGATCCACCTAGGATGGATAGATGATCTAGGAGCTCTAATACTTTTATTTTTAACTTTTTAAAATTTGTGTCTGAGAAAGTATTTGTGAAGTTAAGCATATTCTACCATTTAAGCTAAACTCTGATGTCTGCATTCAGTTATTTGCACATTTCTCTAAGTTCTAGATCCATGTTGCCTACATACTACATCATACATACTGAAAATGAAAAAATAGATTTTATAACAGTAGCTAGAGTGCTTCTAATTTATTTAATAGTGTGCATTTACTGTTCAGTGAAGTTTCAGTGTTGTAGCATGAAAAAAAAAAAAAAAAAACAGCATTAAAAATGCTTGCTTTCTGAATCAACATAGCTTAAAGTGATTTCAAAAGAATTATCAGTGGATTCCTGAAAATATGTATTGCCATATATAACAGGTTTGAACTGTATTGTGGATTAAATTGTCAAAAGCATTAGTTTCTGTGTAGAAATGGCAAGTTGCTGGTTCTAAAAGAGTAACTGTGTTAAATAGGAGGCAGCTTTATATTATGGGTGTACCAGATTAAAATCATAAGAAAATATCAACACAGTAAATTCTTGAATTTCCAGAATTACTGTTCTGTGCCCATTGTATGTATATGTATTTATATATAAGAATAGAATCTAAGGTAATTGTGGTTAAATGCTATTATTGTGTGCTGGAGTTGCTATGCTAATATGAATTGATATAAGTTGGCTGTATGGCTGCTTAAAGGAGAAGATTAGAAACATTTAGTCTGGATAAGGACCTTTATTGATATGAAACAGTGAATCTGATTGATTGAATTTAGTTTAACTGACTTCACTACACTCTAACTTGGTGTGGCAAAAGTAGCTAGATGGATGTGGAAGAGCTGTAAAACACCTGATTAACAAGTCTTTCAAAAGAGGTACTCACCAGCCCATCTGGCCAATGTGGTGAGTTACGGCTAAATGTCCTCCATGGTCTTAAAACGCTCAGTCCCTGGTGCCTGGATTGCCACTGACCAAGACAGTGGTCAGGAGAAATTCAATACAGAGGGTGCTAACAATCATCGGCAGAACTCTCTCTTAGAGAAGCAAAACTTCAGTTATTGAAGAAGAACTTGATAAAGTTAAATTAGACATTATAGGACCTCATGAAAATAGAAGAAAAGGAAAATAACTAATCAAACTGAAGAGTGGACATTTTATTTGATCATGGTACAAAAAATGGTCGCCAGGTGGTGGATACATTATACACAGGAGACTGAAGAATAACATCAGTGAATTTGACGGCACTTCTGACAGAGCAGCAATATAATGATCCAGCTAACAGAGATATCAACTTCATATTGTCCAAGTCTGTGCACCTACATCAAGCCACTCTGATGAGGCAACAGGAGATTTTTATGAAGAAATAGGAAAATTACATGAAAAAGGACGAGCATAATGTAAAATCATTACATGATGAGACCTGATTAGCATTTTCGAATCTTTTTTTCACAAACTGTCTCTTCGAGAAAAAGTCAACAAGAATATGGACCTGGAGAAGTCCTAATGGAGGAAAGAGTGAAATAGATCACATCTTAACAGACCATGAACATATAATAGAGGACTGCACTGTCCTAAACAGATTCAGTACTGGAAGTGACCACAGAATGGTCGGTGCAGAATTCATCTCACTGGAAAGAAGAAAAATAACGATGAAACCAAACATGCCGCTCAATATCATAAACCTCAGAAATCATCAAGCAGAGTACAAATTAGAATTTGAAGGACCGATTTAGTGTACTTCATGACCAACAAGAAGACAGATGCATCACAGTTGTGTGATGAATTAATGAGATGCCATTGAAATTGCAAGAGAATTTGGAGGACTCTGTACATCACAAGATTAAAAGATCTCGCAAGAAACAAGAAAACTTATGAAGAAATTAAGAGAAATTAAAAAGAAGACCCAAGTAGGCTATGTTGTAAAGAAAAGGATTTGTTTTTTTTTACAAAACCTTGAAATGATGGAATCACAGTGGAGATCCTAAAAGGAGTTGGAGAAGAAATGGAGAAGATTCTTGCAAAACCTTTTACGACAAATTCCAGATAAGTGGAGAAGTGTTTGTTAGCTATGATAAAGCATTTGATTCAATATATATAAACATTCAAAACATTGGTAATATTTCATAAGAATATATAGTTCTTATTAAATATATGTCCAACTCCACCAAGACACTGACAAGATCAAGATTTGAAACAGAGCACGTCCAAAGCTCTTCACAATAACTACTGAAGAAGTGTTCAATAATTTGCACTAGGAATCAAGTTAACGGGGCTTATTTGAACAACTTACGATTTGTCGAAGACACAGTCATATTTGCAAAAACACCTGAAGACCTGCAGCTTCAACTTCAAGAACTCACAGATGTTGGCAAGAGAACTGGACTTAAGATGAACCCAAGTAAAACCACAGCCATGTTTAACAGCTTTGTTATATCTTAGAAAACTGAAGTAGATTGAAGGATGCTCAAAGTCGTCAAACGTTATGTTGACCTTAGCTGACAAATCAGCACAGACGGAGATATTATGGAAGAAATCAAAAGAAGACTGGAAATGTGATGGAGTGCATTTGGAAGAAACCGCACATTGTTGAAAGGAAATATACCCACTTGCCTGAAGAGAAAAGGACACTTTTGCAGTACACTTCCCAGATAAAGTGGATAGCCAGTTAAAATATCCCTAAGTGTTTAATATATAAATTTCATCATCCCTCTAGTTAAGAAAGTTATTTTATAGGCAAAATGGATAGTACACCAGTTTCTTTTGCACTGTACATATGCAGAATATTTAAATACTGTTCTCTATGTAAAGTACCACGTTCAAAAATGCTGAAGGAAAGCACTGGAATACTCTGGGAAGTTATATTGTCTATTTTTTCCTTTTCATATTGCTGCTATACAATTAACAGGCTCTGTCCAGCAGGCAGTATTCTGTTTAGAGATAGGACGTTCTTGTGTTCCATTGTCACTTCATGCGATTGAAAATGAAGGGCTTGTTGTCCTCCTGAAATCGCTCCTTAAAAAGCTGTTGTCACGGAGATGACATGTGTGAATTTAACGGTGTAGTCTCTTTAATCTTGATTTCGCCACTCACAAGAAGAACTGCCGCTTGCACAAATGAAAGAGAGAACAGACAGCAAAATAATACCAAGCTGTCTTGCCCTATAGCAATTTTTTTTTTCTCCCCAGCTGTAAGAGCAGTGTGCAGGAGCTTCACTTGAAAGAGAAGGAAGTGATATTGATTTTGAGACATTCACGTTGGACTCTTTTTATTTCTCTGCTAATAGGATCAAGGCTTAAAAAAGAAGTACAGAGGGTGCAGGGATGAGAGAAAGGGAAGAGGCAGGGGTAGAGAGAAGGAGTAAAGAGAAGGAGAATGAGGAGAAAAAGCCGCTTAGGGAGGTAATCTCCTATTCAGCCCCGGTACAGACAGTGTGCAGTTTCACGTCACAGCGAAAGACAACACATCCAGAACTGTGGATGAGCGAGAGAGATGAACACAATACTAATTAGCATGAAGGCAAACGAAGGCTAAGCAGAGAAAGTTTCAATGAATGCAAGTCTTCCAAATGTGCTGCAAATTAGCTTTGCTGCCTCTTTACTTCACTTTCTACTCTCTGGTTGCCAGCAGGAGTTGGTATCATTGAACCGGTTCTCCTTCACCTTGAACACAATATTGTCATCATTAGCACGGCCTCCTGTGTGTCACAATGGTGCCTCACCTTGAATACAGGTTGAGAGGTTTCCATGAAGAAGGCACCCATCATAAAAGGACATTTCTCTGGTGGAATTTTCACATATTTTCTGTTCAGATGAAAGACTAATTTGCTGAAATGGTTGGCTAGTGTGGCAAATTATATTCTTCAGGACAAAGAAGAGATTACATGTGACAGGGCATTAGGAAATTACATTACGGGGAAATGCAGAGTTTAACAACGTTTCAATAATGTTCCTATTCATACTCTTAAGGACAAAAACATTTTCAAGTTCACATGTTTTCCCTTTTAAACGTGTTACTTTACTGTGTACATGATGTTCTGGATCACAATGCACACACTAAAACATCAGAGATTAAGATAGTCACATAGGAGCACTCATATTTTATTTTCAACAGGTCTTCCTGACTCATAATATGTATGTAGACATTTACTATTTTCTAGTATTTCATTTTTTTGTTTACCAAAAATTGATTTTTTTTCTAAGCAACAAGACTAGAGAGATCACACTGTTTACTACATTAAGTTAAAAAAACATATTCTTATTAAAACCCTAACCCTAAACTTTACGTTACCCTCAACACTATCCTTCAACTTTAAGCCTTAAGCCTTCTCCACTAACATCCAATTTAGGCTTCATCCTTACCCAAGTTTTAACACTAAAATTTTTCCTTACCCTAACCTTTGCACAAAACATAATATTGGTAAAACCACCGAAAATACCATTGCAAAGTTATGAAATATAGTCATTCTATGAGTATGAAGCTATTTGGTTGCCTAATATCCTGATGTTCAAAGTTGTGTAAATCACCTTTTTTCCAAGAGTAATTAAGTCATTTTTTCTGTAATTTCCCTTTCACTGTGCTCTGTGTCTGAATAACCTCACATCCCTTACAATTACATTAGCCTCCTTGGGCTACGAAATGCGTATGCCAGCTGAGCAACCACCCAAGATGACTTTCAAAGAAAACATTTTATTTAAGTGTTGCATCTAGATGTGCTTTACAATAGCCCTGTGAAAAAAAAAAAAAAAAAACATAAGAAAGCTTTGTCACACGTGACCAACAGAGTAGCAAGGCCGAGAGACATTTGGAGAAGAAAGGGGAAATACTATAATATAATCGGTAAAGGTCTAGCCTTTCATTTTCTTCCATCTGAAAAGAAGCTTTGCCAGTTGTAATGGGGAGATGATTGGATATTTATGTGGATGTGAATGTGATTATACAACAATTGACAAGTTCTTGCTGTATCAGTGTATTTGAAAGTAAAAACCCAATGGTGAAACTGTATTCAGATCACATACTATTTATAATGATTATTTTCTTTATTTTGACCCCTTATTCCAATAGGTGACTTTAAGGTGATGTGCATACAGTGGAAGTTTCATGTTTCTTCAATGTTTTGGTTCTGTGACCTGTTCATACCTCTCATCATACGTTAGTCAGGAGTGTATTTTATCATCAAAATGGTTATGGACTAAAAGAATGATAACTATGAATAAAATCAAAATTAAAGAGGAGCTACACACAGGAAAGCTACCACTTGTAGGAAGTTTCAGTTAAGATCAGTTAATTACAGAAAACAGTAATTTTGCTCTTTCCATTTGTAAGCAAAGGGAAAGGAATGATTTTCACTTGTTTGTGTTAACCAAGCCCCGGGTGAAGAAATTAGGTCTCCCTACAATGAAAAAGAGGAACATCACATTACCAGGTATTTGGCAGTTTGCAGACTCATGCTGTTTTAGCTCTTTGTTTCAGTGTCGTGAGACTGGGCTATCTGATAAAGTGACGACTGATGAAGAGGTTAATGAGCTGGTGATACTCAGCATTTATATTTCTGTATTTTAAAATATTTATACAGGGTGCCCCTTCATATGTTCCCAGGGGCAGGGTGATGACAGCAGACCGTTCGAATCAAACTGAAAACAAAGAACTGTTGTCTGTGGTGAAACAGGATTCATTATGGAGAGTGTTTTATGGATGGGTTGGATTGTAGCCTACCAAGTTTGAATAACATTTCAAACTTTGGTTA
The DNA here is from genome assembly GCF_036373705.1 of Amia ocellicauda. NCBI lineage: Eukaryota > Metazoa > Chordata > Actinopteri > Amiiformes > Amiidae > Amia > Amia ocellicauda. The sequence goes on from NC_089855.1 coordinate 13,155,509, forward strand.
CATTAGACTTTTCAATACCTGCTGAGAGCCTTGATGGTGTCTTACAAATATTTAGTTCTTGACTGCATTGCATAAAGAAACAAAACAATATCTAGTATGTTCTATTTTTATATGGAGTCTTTAATGTCATTCAAGTTATCTGTTTACTTGTTCATTTATCAAAAGTAATATGTAAACATTTATTTTCATAGGGTTATTATTATTATTATTTTTTATGTGGATGAAGGATCATATCAGAAAAAGCACATTTATTAGAGACATAAACTGGCTTCTTAGATACACTATTTTCACTAATTAATTTTAAGCACCAGTATAAAAGGAGCCCCAAAAAAATCTATCCTCATAACTTTAATTGGTGAACTGAAACATTTATTTAACACCACATGCCGGGTTCCAAAAATGTGATGTAATCTATGGTATTGAGCTGAAGTTTTGATATTTTCCTGAATATAATTCGTTCAAAATACTGACAGATCATGGAAGACATTATTTTACAAGAGCTGTCAGGGAGAAAGTGTCAAATAATGACAGCTATGTTACTAATAACAGCAAGGGACTTGATTGTGTGTTGGTAACTGACATAGGAATTGAAAGATTTGACTTCGGTTCGTCTTGTGTTGCTTGTCAGTATGTTTACTTATCTTCCGTCGATAGGTGGCACTGCACCTACAGAAATGACAGACAAGTGGAACTGCTGCAATACGAATCTGCATATGTACAGCAAAACACAGAATTACAATGTGCTCTTCTGAGCACAGAAGCAAAAATAGCATACATTTGGAAAACCATATGAGCTGGATTAAATAAATTATAACATTAAAAATGTTTTGTATTTGTGTGTGTATATTAATGGACTGCCTGAAGCATTTTTAAAGTTGCTCTAAAACTGACAATAAAGTACTCTTTTTATAATAGGAGAAAATTAATCTTGAATATTTGTATTACTTTTTACTTGACTTCACTTGCAGTTACACAATTTAATTTATTAGATTTATCGTGTCTTGATTAATGTATAGTCCTAATTTGCACTGACTGCCAGTCGCAGTTGTTCATCTGTAAAAGGAATAGTGAGCAGCTGATCAATTATTTTCCCAGCAAACAGTGGAAATTAGGGCAGTTTTTTTCAGATATTGTAAATGGTAACCTCCGAACATAGACCGCTTGAAAAGGCGAGATAAAAAAAACAAAGAAATACAAATATTAAAGATGCTTTTATTTATTTTTCATAGAAGATCATTGTATTAACATGCCATTTGCATATTTAGGTTTTACAATGTATTTATATGCAATACACAAGAAATAAAAGAGGGATTTATACTCCTACACTCGTGTAAACCCTGGACAACTCCACCTGCACTAACTGTCTGCCTGACCCTACAAAGTGCAATGAAGTGTTGATGTAGAGTTTTTATAAAAGCCTAAAAATGACCTAATCAGGAAGAAACAGTTTGTACCTAAACTACCTGAAGCAGGGGAGCACTGGGACAGCATGAGGAGTGAGAGAGAGTAGCTTAAAAATTGGGAGGTGTGCTTCAACCCAGGGAAAGAAATTGCCTTTAGTGTGAAATGTATTAAAACCGGAAAATTGGAAAAGTATATGCTCTGACATAACTGTATTGGTTGGTTTTCTGATTTATTTATCTCTACTATAGTCAGTACTCAAGTAAATTAACGTGTTACAGACAGTTAGGGATTACAATTTGTATATTAAATGGTAGTCCATGTGTACCTTTAATACAATGTCTATATAAACATAATTACTGCTTCGCAGGGCTGTCAGGGCTGACGCAAGCCTAGCACAGATGAGTGACCGCAGGGCCACACGAATCCTACTGTGTAGTTGTGGCAAAATAGTTGATAGTGCTAACACATACAAATATAATTTAAAGTATATATTATAACCCCTTTAATATGCAAATACAAGCCCAATAAAGAAAATACAGACAGTGGGGTACTGGACAGCCAAAAAGGTTAATTCAGGAACAAAACATGTCATACAGGACTAAAGAAAGGTTCTTTTGGGACACAAACTGTTGTAGGGGACATAGTGCAGCAACCTTATCTTTGGCCTATATTTGCCCCCTGCTGAAAATGGGCAAGCTACACCACTGTCCAAACCAGTCTGCTAAAATTCTGTAATAATTATGTTTCAGAGAAATAAAAGGTTTATTTTCTACCTCTTAATTAAGATAAAATGTTTTTAATAATCCACATTTCCCGTTTTGATTAAACTGCTGGAGAACATTTCGATTTAGTGTGTCTCAAGAAACATTGGTGCATTCTGCACAATCATTACAGAACTAGAACTTAGGATATGTTGCCACCTAGTGACAGAGAAGGGTATTAGTGTGAGAATAAACGTCCAGCTAGCTGTCTTGAGAGCAGTGCAGGCTTCTGGGGGGTTTCTGTTTTTCTGTGCCCTGTGATCTGGTACTCACTTAATCAAAGTGATAATTCCATAATTGTGATCTTGAAACCTCCTAACTAGAGTGACATACTTTGTTCCTTTTAGCATGGTCTTTGATTCATTTAGGAAATGTCCTGTTTAAAGTAAGTGATTTGTTTTTTGTCAGTATTCATATTACTTTGATAATTGTTCATCTTAATGTTCTTATTATTTTTGACAGATTGCCTGTTAAACCGGTATGTCACCTGTATTACCTGAAGGGCACTTCTATAAGCATTTTTTTTTCAAAAGGCTTTTATTATGATATTTCCTAGTTGACATCCTTACCCAGAGTGACTTAGAATACACTCACCTAAAGGATTATTAGGAACACCATACTAATACTGTGTTTGACCCCCTTTCGCCTTCAGAACTGCCTTAATTCTACGTGGCATTGATTCAACAAGGTGCTGAAAGCATTCTTTAGAAATGTTGGCCCATATTGATAGGATAGCATCTTGCAGTTGATGGAGATTTTCGGGATGCACATCCAGGGCACGAAGCTCCCGTTCCACCACATCCCAAAGATGCTCTATTGGGTTGAGATCTGGTGACTGTGGGGGCCAGTTTAGTACAGTGAACTCATTGTCATGTTCAAGAAACCAATTTGAAATGATTCGACCTTTGTGACATGGTGCATTATCCTGCTGGAAGTAGCCATCAGAGGATGGGTACATGGTGGTCATAAAGGGATGGACATGGTCAGAAACAATGCTCAGGTAGGCCGTGGCATTTAAACGATGCCCAATTGGCACTAAGGGGCCTAAAGTGTGCCAAGAAAACATCCCCCACACCATTACACCACCACCACCAGCCTGCACAGTGGTAACAAGGCATGATGGATCCATGTTTTCATTCTGTTTACGCCAAATTCTGACTCTACCATCTGAATGTCTCAACAGAAATTGAGACTCATCAGACCAGGCAACATTTTTCCAGTCTTCAACTGTCCAATTTTGGTGAGCTTGTGCAAATTGTAGCCTCTTTTTCCTATTTGTAGTGGAGATGAGTGGTACCCGGTGGGGTCTTCTGCTGTTGTAGCCCATCCGCCTCAAGGATGTACGTGTTGTGGCTTCACAAATGCTTTGCTGCATACCTCGGTTGTAACGAGTGGTTATTTCAGTCAAAGTTGCTCTTCTATCAGCTTGAATCAGTCGGCCCATTCTCCTCTGACCTCTAGCATCAACAAGGCATTTTCGCCCACAGGACTGCCGCATACTGGATGTTTTTCCCTTTTCACACCATTCTTTGTAAACCCTAGAAATGGTTGTGCGTGAAAATCCCAGTAACTGAGCAGATTGTGAAATACTCAGACTGGCCCGTCTGGCACCAACAACCATGCCACGCTCAAAATTGCTTAAATCACCTTTCTTTCCCATTCAGACATTCAGTTTGGAGTTCAGGAGATTGTCTTGACCAGGACCACACCCCTAAATGCATTGAAGCAACTGCCATGTGATTGGTTGATTAGAAAATTGCATTAATGAGAAATTGAACAGGTGTTCCTAATAATCCTTTAGGTGAGTGTATATCACATTATTTTTACACACAGTTACCCATTTATACACCTGTGTTTTTACTGGAGCAATCTAGGTACAGTATCTTGCTCAAGAGTACAACAGCAGTGTCCCCCACCTAGGATTGAGCCCACGATCCTACGCTCAGAAGTCCAGGGACTGCTACTCCACATTGCTGCCCTATACTTGACTGTCTTTTCCAAAATTGTCAATCAAGGGCAATGAATTCACAAAACCAAGTGGTGTGTCTACACAAACGCAGGGATGAATGCAGCATAGACTTGGCATACAGGAGGTTTACAGCTGAGCCTGAACAGGCTTTCTTACTTCAGCTTTCATACCATGTGGCACAGTCCTATACATAAAAAAAAAAGTCAGGAAGTGTACACTACCATTCAAAAGTTTGGGGTCACTTAGAAATGTCCTTGTTTTTCATTAAAACATACATGAAATGAGTTTCAATAGGAAATAGTCATTGACAAGGAAGGAAATAATGATTTTTAATTGAAATAATAATTGTGTTCTTCAGCCTTTGCTTTTGTCAAATAATCCTCCATTTGCAGCAATTACAGACCTTTGGCATTCTAGTTGTCAATTTGTTGAGGTAATCTGAAGAGATTTCATCCCATGCTTCCTGAAGCACCTCAAACAAGAAGTGCCCATCAAGCCAATCCAATTTATGTACCATACGGTCAAGCTGCTCCCACGACAGCTCAATAGGGTTGAGATCCGGTGACTGTGCTGGCCACTCCATTATAGACAGAATACCAGCTGACTGCTTCTTCCCTAAATAGTTCTTGCATAGTTTGGAGCTGTGCTTTGGGTCATTGTCCTGTTGTAGGAGGAAATTGGCTCCAATCAAGCGCCGTCCACAGGGTATGGCATGGCATTGCAAAATGGCGTGATAGCCTTCCTTCTTCAAGATCCCTTTCACCCTGTACAAATCTCCCACTTTACCACCACCAAAGCACCCCCAGACCATCACATTGCCTCCACCATGCTTGACAGATGGGTCAAGCACTCCTCCAGCATCTTTTCATTTGGTCTGTGTCTCACGAATGTTCTTCTTTGTAATCTGAACCTCAAACTTAGATTCGTCTGTCCATAACACTGATTCCAGTCTTCCTCTGTCCAGTGTCTGTGTTCTTTTGCCCATCTTAATCTTTTCTTTTTATTGGCCAGTCTGAGGTATGGCTTTTTCTTTGCAACTCTGTCTAGAATGCCAGCATCCCAGAGAGCCTCTTCACTGTTGATGTTGAGACTGGTGTTTTGCAGGTACTATTTAATGAAGCTGCCAGTTGAGGACCAGTGAGGTGTCCGTTTCTCAAACTAGACACTATAATGTATTTGTCCTCTTGCTCAGTTGTGCACCAGGGCCTCCCACTCCTCTCTCTATTCTGGTTAGAGCCAGTTTGCGCTGTTCTGTGAAGGGAGTAGTACACAGCATTGTACAAGATCTTCAGTTTCTTGGCAATTTCTCGCATGGAATAGCCTTCATTTCTCAGAACAAGAATAGACTGACGAATTTCAGAAGAAAGTTCTTTGTTTCCGGCCATTTTGAGCATGTAATCGAACCCACAATTGCTGATGCTCCAGATACTCAACTAGTCTAAAGAAGGCCACTTTTATTTCAGCTGTGCTAACATAATTGCAAAAGGGTTTTCTAATGATCAATTAGCCTTTTAAAATGATAAACTTGGATTAGCAAACACAACGTGCCATTGGATCACAGGACTGATGGTTGCTGATAATGGGCTTCTGTACGCCTATGTAGATATTCCATTACAAATCAGCCGTTTCCAGCTACAATAGTCATTTACAACATTAACAATGTCTACACTGTATTTCTGGTCAATTTGATGTTATTTAAATGGTAAGGTAGTGTATGTTTGCAGCAACAAATTAAAGAGCAATGAGATGTATGTATATGTTTGTGTCTAGGGTTGCCCAGCATAATGTAGGGATGCAGGCAACAGAGCAGAAGAATTATTTGGGCATTTCAAATTGGTAATTAATATCTGATTGTTCTCTCTCCCTCTTATTATTGTTTTGTACCCAATTAATCATTTATTTGCTGATGGGATGGAATTTTAGGCTATCATGAAATCAACAGATTCCTTAATATTTATATAGTATAATAATATAGTAATATAGTATAGTAAATGTGTACCAATTTAGTATGAAAAGTTAACAGCTATAATTTGTATAATTTGTTGTCCTGGAATAATAGAGATAACTAATTTGTGAGATTTTGTAATAAAAACAGCACACAAACACAGAACAAAATGCAACAAGAAACCAAAAACAAACAAACAATCACAAAATAAGACATCTGTCCAAAATTAAACTTCAACCATAAACCTAAACCATTCTTTTTTTTTTAAAAAGCAAAGTTGACAAAATGGTGCCTGTGAATAAATGGATTCCACAACTTATTATGCGTTTATCTAAAGTTTATTAAACTCATCAAATGAAAACCTAAATATGACCATTTCCAATAACTGGAGACTGAACTCTATAGAGTTATAGAATCTGCCAGTGCATTCTATTGAGAAATCAAACAATACATGTTTCATATCTACATACCTATTGATAAATGGCTTATCTAAAAATGATGGAATTGCAGAAAACTGAATTATCACATGTATTTATTTGCATTGTATGAATGTAATTGGATCAAACTGGGAGTTGTCAAATGTACTTCAGATATATACTAATGGTCGTATTCTTCCCCACAAGAAATTTTAATCATGTCGCCAGATATGCCAGATCATATTTACAAGAAGTATTTAAATCAGACTGGGGAGATTAGTTAGCAGTATACATTTCTAAGAAAGATTTAGTCAGACTATCAAGCTTTCCCGCATGCAGGCAGATAATCTAAAACCATTTTTTGGCGTTCAGTTTCAGAAGGTCAAATGGATTTTTTAAGTGATTATCTATGGAAGCTTGGCCTATGGAATAAGTGGAGTACAAATGAAAGGCAGTTAATTCAGAATAAAATAATAAACCTTATACACTTTCTACACAAGTATAGAGTACCCACAAAACCATGGGAAGATGCAAGAGCTAATGTAAAAAAAAAAAAGGGCCACATTTCTTAAGCTTGAAGCCTGACATAAAAATAACCTTTTCAGTCCGTCACCTCTGTAGGTCAGGTACTTTGTATTAGACGTTGTATAAAAGTAGTCCATTGGGGGGAAAAGTTAGAGCTGGGTTCTTTAGCTTCTTTTCACGTTTGCCCTGGTTAACCCTGGTAAATGTTTGCTTTGTTGGCAATAGATTTTCTCCAAGGTTCTCTCAAATACTCTTTTATGAGCGCCTCAATAGGTTTTTAAATAGGGTTGGAAATCTGCTGAGCATTGGAATTTTTGTTTTGTCTCTGAAACACTTCAAATTTATTTTTTCTACCTACATCCATTCACTCAAATTGATTTTAGAGGGAAATTTGTAGCGTGAAATGGAAGAGTGATACAACAGCCAGCTTTTATATAGCCAATGACAAATCACCTTCACTAGCCTTTGCATACTGTCTTTTAAGCTACTCCAGCTTTAGGTGTATGTAATAATTTGTTTTATTTTACATGTATGTAAAATTTGATGTAACGTGTCTACTTACAGTCTTTATCACTAGATGCTGCTCAGAGGTTTAAATTAATATACAATCTATTTTATCCACCTTTTTTTACATTTTAAAAACAATATATGAGGGATCGAAACTGGAATGGATGCAATTGCTATATTGTACATTGTACATAGAAACTGCATCCTATTTCTATCTAGTCCTTTCCAAATCAACTGTAACATGTTCCTTAAGGACTTAAATAAACAGAAATAAACAGAAATACAAATCCTGTGTTTCTCTATGAGCTGCCACTAGATGTCACTTGAGTCCCATAAAACACAGAAGCACGCGTGTTTAACTGCCAAAAAAATTACCTATGCACAAAGAAAAACAGAAGTGGCAAAAACACCGCAAATGTTTACTGTAGAAATGAAACCGGCGGAAAGTGCAGCGCCTATGTGTGCTTCTCTCTCAAGAAAGGATCAAACTCACTAAACCCCAACCAAACGTCCCATGGGATTCCTGTCCACTGCTTTATATGGAATGCTTTCATTTACACAAAAACCTTGTGCTTTAGTATTAAAACATAATTAAAAAGTTGTACGTGTATGTAAATGACTCCTTACGCACGTTTATTTGGAATGAGACAATGTTTTGGGGTATAAGGAATGGCTATTATTATTAAATAAATACAAAGACATTCATGCGCGACCCTCAGTGTACTGACAAAACATCAGTCAGTTACTGCGAATAAATTATAATGTCTGCCAGCGCGAGTGAGTGAATATCAATGAAAGAGCATCAAAATGGCCAACTAAAACGCCTGTCATCACCGAGTTTCACTTTATACCACGTAGCTGTTTACACTGAAGCAAGTGTCAATACCGTGCATTGTCTAAGCCGGGCTTTCCAGGTCTCATTGTGCAGGACCATCACTATAGTTACTTTATCAACATCTCAGCGAACTATATGACGCTGAAGATATAATGCAATAATCAGAAATATGTGAAGTTGATGGTTTAAAACTATAAAGTGTTTTTTTTGTTGTTGTTGAAAAGGGCTCTACAGTGACTAATTGAGTGTCAATGCGCTGCGGTGCTCATTACTGCGCATCAGTCAATACAGGGGTTTGAGTCCCTGCCACCCCGAGCCGGCAGCTGCCCGGGGACTGGAGACGCACTGGCTGCTCTGTATCATGAAGTTTACACACCAGGGCCGGTGAGTAAAGAGCAGATTATAGATGCACTTGGTGTGTATGATGGAGTTTGCACACCCCCGGCCTGTGAGCAAAGAGAGATGGGCGATAAAGCGCCATTGAGCAGGCCGGGCCCGGCGCACGGAGGTGCATTGTGGGAGCGCAGTGTGTGCAGAGCAGCTGAGCAAATAAACACGCAAGATTGCGGCCCACAGCCGACACTTGTTGGCACGATACCCGTAACGAGGCACTCGGTAAATATGGTTTGAGCAATCCGAGAAATCCGATCCGACATCATCCCCTGCATTTCTTAAAAACAGGCGCAAGAAAACAACCCAAAAAGTTATCTTGCGTCCTACCAGTATGAGAACAAGCTCTCGGGTGTTGCCAGTCATGGTGTGTAAACATGCATGTGCACTACATTGTTTTTGTTGTTGTGGTTGTACACTGAAATATTGAAGTACAATCCCTTGCAAAAGTTCGCAGTTTCAGTGAAGCTTAAACCTATCTAATACTCAAGTGTTAATTGCGCTGTGACATCCTGAAAAGTTTCCATAGCCGTGCTGGTAACATGAGAAAGTAAATGTTTCCCAGGCTGGAAATGGAGCAGCCAGGCAGTGGTGATGCATTGTAACCCCGTCCCGTCCCGTCCCGTCCCGTCCCGTCCGGCCCTCTGACCCGTCAAACAGGTGCCGAAGTGGGAGGGCTGAGCTCGGTTACCGGAGCAGGGCGTCTCCCTGTTGACTGCGCCGGAGACAGCTGTGCAGTGCCGCGACCTGGGGCCACTTATTTGTGATCAATTATTCATAGCAATTTCATTATTACTTATTAATACACTGAGATGAAAAATTGGATGCGTGGCTCCATTGTGCGGTTTCCTTCTCCTAGCTTGTTTTTCATTTCAATTAGGGCTGACGTCACAACCCAATTAAAATCTCACTTCATGTTCCCCCACACACGTGTGAATGTACTGTATACGTTTGGTTAAACTTCCCTTATATTCTCCCTGCTCGTCTTTGTGGTGTGAGACCGTCTTTGGAGCTAGAATTACGAGATGGCTTTAAAACACCTGTTTGTAAAGGGGGGTTTTCTTCCATCCCTGATTGTCACATTAGATGGCTGAAGGTCATTTGAGACTATTAAACCAGGAAGCATATGACAGTGGGCACAGGGAACTAATGGGAATGGGATCTAGTTCGACACCACCACTTTTTTTAGACAGGTTGTGCACCAGTGCGATTTAAATATCGCTTTAATTGGCCTATTCAATTACATTCTGACATTTCAACTATGCAGTAATATCAACGGTGAACAGGGATAAATACAAGAATGAAAGGGAAGACTGTCTGTAAAATTAATTTCTGTGTCCCAATAGAGAGGACTGTTGCATTTTTTTTTTCCCAGAGGAAAGTGGAAATGAAAACCAAAAAACAAACAATAGCAACAACAAAACAAACAAACATATATGCCAGAAAATTCAGGTAAGAAAATACAATGAATTGGGGTCGGCTTACATTGTATACAGATATTTTAGACCAATTGCACAAAGCATATCAAGCAAACTGAGCAGAGATTCCAGTGCAATTTACCTACTGTTTTTCAATTTTTAAGCAGTGTAGAATGAAAATATTCCTTTTGTTGACATGAAAATATATCTTCTTTAAAAACCTCACTGTGACCAGTAATAGATTTTCCTTTAATTTAGTTTTAAACGCACACACAATTACTTCTCATTTGCATTTCTATATATGTCGAGTTGGTATTCTACCACTCAGATATATTTTTGTTGTTGGAATAATTTGAAATCCTTGTCAATGTCATGGATATTTGAATATTTAAACACAAAACACCAAATGCATGCATCGGAACTGATAAGTCATGCTGTAACAAGCAAAATGTAAGATGGTTGTATGCTTTCCTAAAAACAAAGACGTTTAAAAAGAAATGGAATGATTGTGTTCAAATGTCACGTTCCCTCCCCTTGTTGTCAATGTTCGAAACAATACATCAGGCATCACATTTGAAGATAAATGAATACAAAATTAAATCCAAGTAGCATCTGATCATCTGGTGCGATGATCTCTTTTGGAGAGAATACCATAAAAATCTGAAGAAGCAGCTATGTTCACATTTCAATTAAACCCAAACGTGTGCTGTGTATATATGTGCGTTCACTGAAAACCCAATTCTTTTTTAGGTGTTTTATCTTTTCTTCTCCTGTCACTTTGTTTCCATAGCCAACATTTTATCTGTATCTCTTGATTGTGGTCTGCACTCCGTACCTTGAAACATTGACTATCCTTGCAATTTCCCTCACACAATACTATACCTTGTGTAGGGTAATTATAGACACGTGATCGACATATTCTGTCTCCTTTCCCGAAGCTATAGCAACTCACTTATGATACACATTTTTTAGTGCCTACCACAGAGATAAATTGATGCCCATTGATGGTATTGTATGGATGTGGTAATGTGAAGGCTGAAGAGCTATTTTGCCATTGCACAGCAGATGTAGTAAAGACAGAAGGAACATATTTAAAGATAGAATTATATTTAGATTAGTATATGCCATAAAATTGCCTTAGCAAGAAAACTGGAAAATTGTGAAACTGATGCACCAGTGTCACCAATCCACGCTTGACAGCAGAGCAAAAGATTGCAGTGAAACCAGCATCAATATTCTGTAGGAAATTGTAAGTCTCAAATTACAAAAACAGTTACTTACTAAATTTAACAAATGTAGTGGTCTTAAATACAGCTCTGGAAAAAAATAAGTTCAGAAATCAATGTTAAGTGGTCTCTTAATTTTTTCCAGAGCTGTGTGTACAACTGTACCTAAACAAGTTATCCCTCATGGCGGCTTATTTAAGTAGTTGTGCTGAACAAGCATAGTAGTATACGATATTCCAAGATATGCAATTTAACACAATTCTAACTCAAGCCAAGCATAGATCCAAGACCTTGACAAGTTACTTTGTGAAAGTTCCTTGTGTGTTGATATCCAGAAGTCTTAGTTTCTGTTTTGTTCTAGTTTGAACATACATACAACTTGGGAATTAATCAAGTTGATCCAATGTGGTCTGTTTCTTGAGCTGCACCATGCTTCATTTAGGGTAGTGGCTAAAATGGAAGATCGCTTAATGGGGACACACTGACACACAATGACAAACTGTTTGTTTAACTGTTACTTGCCTTAGTTAAAACCATCAGACACATGAAAACCCCCCAAAAGAAAACATGTCAGTGTCTCTGAAAAACCGCTTGTTCAGTTGCTTATATTTTTCCAGCAGAGAAAAAGGTTCAGTGATTGAGTAGCTGTCATGGTGTGTCACAATACCGCGTGGCCACCACAGAAATGGAAGAAATTGCACAAGGCCCCCAGAATAAAAGGCTCCGATGTCCATTGCTTTGCCACAGTGTGATTTTTATATGGATTTTAAAAATATTTAATGTGTTTCTCTTGCTTTGATTATAAATAAAAAGCATCGGTACTTTTGAAATTTATGACAAGAATGTGGGGCACATAAAGGATGAAACTGCAAAATGACAAAGTGTTCCATTCAGCTTATTTGAGAATTGTATGCTATTAGAAGCAGGGTTATAGTTTTGTAGTCACCGTACTGTACATTCAGTTTTCACTATTGTGCATAAATGTGTAGTATGGAAACAGGTTGCAGAAAACAGAGTTTTATTCACACTGCCCAATGCCTCTTTGGTAGTTACAGTATATTAAAGCCCCCTTTTTTCTGTTTAACCCTTCTCCTGGCAGTGAGGGGTCCAGAGTTATTCATTTATATTTGACAGCTATTCACTGTTGCATGTGTGAAAGCAGCTGTTTGACTTGTGAAGCCCAGCATGGCAAATAGCACACTTCTTTTAGTGCAATTATCCCCATGGATTACCACCTACCTCTTAGCCTTCTGTGGGCTGTTCACACAATCAGCTGATAGGTAAGCCTGCCATTAGTTTACCTCGTTTTTTCCCTTTTTTTATCAAGCTGTTTGCTAGGGGGTGTTTGGGAGGTGGGCTAGGAAGTGGTATAGACAACATGGACTAAAGTGTAAGTGCTGTTTCTCAGCAAACTGTGAACTCTTGCTGCCCTACGTTTCTGGCTGTGATTGCCTGACAACCCATGGCAGTAGCATTAAGGATAAAAGTGGCCATCTGAAGTATGACTGGGCTTCTTAAGCCAAGTTATTTATTTATTTGTTTTTTTAAATTGCATGACTCAACAGGGCACTGACTTTGTGGTTGTTGCCATGACATTTCTGGCTACTACGCCATTGTTTCTGACCTTTTCTCTGTGAAGTTAAACATCTGATTAAAAGTTGCTTGAATGTGTGTGTGTTGCTTTAGGCTTGTCAATTGTAAAAACCCATCTTTCTTAATGAATGGGGGTAGTGTTTGGTAAATCACATATCATTTCAGATGCAGAGGTATCATGTTTGAATAGTTTTAACCTAAATGTGTGTTTCATCCAAAACCTTGCAAATTTGGGGTTAATCATAATTGTCAACTATTTATTTAGGATTTTGTTTTTCTATAATACCTCTTCTACCTCAAATATACCTGATTTGTTAAATGTCCCTAAAATCATACAGAATTGAATACTATACTGTTGACATTAATTTTATTTTAAATATTTTACTCGACCGATCCTCTGTCAGATGAGTAAGATCTATGTTTCTGGCTTATGAATACATTAAAGTGGATATTTCATCAATGTAATGGTCAGAGGTAGACAATGAACTTTATTGATTTCAGGAACGTATATTGTTTGCATTATTGAGAAGGAAATTGAGCCCTATTTCCTAGTCACCACTGTTTGTCCATCATGCAATACCACTTTGGAATGCAGACCACTTTATGAATATCAATCATGACTGGTAATTGTTAATTGCAGCCCTTCTGATTTGTTTTGCATCCATATTTCTTCTGTGCTGCATTATTTACACATGTACACATTTATATTTTACACCACCTGTATTTAACTTGTAAAACAATAAACATTATTTCTTTTTTAGATAATGGTGCTGTATAAACAATAAGTTCTGTCAGTGGGGCTCCTGTCCCCTGAGGGGGAACGGTAATACAAGAGTGGAAATTCACTGGCACAGTTAAAAGATGTAGAAGATATGGCTCTTTAAATGTCTGTGAATCTTTTTTTCCAATCTCTGTTTAATCTAAGAGTATCAATCATTCTTTTTAATGTTAATAGGCCATGTTTTGTATAATTGTTTTGTTATTTTATTAGCGTGGTTATATTTCCAAAAACGGTTGTTTTAGAATTGTTCGTCTGTTGTTGTTTTTTTACCCCCACAATTAATGTATTGTTAAATGATCAGAAGCACTCTGATCAGAGATGTTTTTAGTACACATTTATTTTCTTTAGCTGTTTTCAATGTGGTTATACTTTTTTGGAATTTATGTCCATGGCCTACAAGGGTGACATCTCACTAATAATTCACAGTCGGAGAAATTCTTAAGCTATTCTAATTAGTATTGTTATATGTATCCAATTAGGTCATTGTTATTGATTGCTGCTTTGAGGAAGCACACACACCTGCCTGTAGTGTGTTGACATGTTTTCAAATTAACCTATGAGTTTGAATAAGATAACATTTTGTATAGATGAGGATAATATATATTTGATTGAATAATTAAGTTTTGATCTTAGAGATTATCTATATTGTGGATCACATCAAAACATTGGCCCATCTTCCAATCACAAACAAAAATAATACAAACAGTACTTGGTTTGTAGATCGAAGCATGATTCTTGTGTTAGTCAAACTTTGGATTTGGTCTGGCCTTATAATAATACAATTATATTTCTTTTAAATGTTTTAAGATGTATACATTTTTTAGATCTTCCCTTCAGGGCAAAGAACATGAATCCAGTGTAATTCATTTTTACTGCTGACTCACCAACATCCTTTTTTTCCCCATAAAAAGTCTTGGTCCAGAGAATGAAATGATTAATTAGTGAATCCCTTCTCTCAGCTGCAGTTTGTAATTTTCATGTAGAGTGGTCAGCCTGTGTTTCCAAAGACTTTTCTTGCAAACAGAAATGCAGGATTAGAGCTGTCAACCTCTCTCTCATGCGAGCCACTGTTGTAATATTAAACACATTATATTACTTTAAAATGATCTGTTCTCCTTGTAATCGAGTTGTTCTATGATGTACTGGACCACTGACCGTTTGGTAATCAGGAAAGATGAGCAGGACACCTGCTCATTATGTGAAGGGACAATGCTGGTGCATGCTGATAGAGAGATCAAACATACAGTGAAACCTGGGCTCTTGAATGCTTGATATCTATTGGAGACACTACCTGGAGTGATATTGGTCCATATTTAGACCATGCAGCATGTGAACTTTGGCCTGGATTATCCAGAGGAGACACTGAATTAATCAAAATGTTGCTGGAATCAAGAAGTGCAATTCTCCTTCATATGCCAATCCTAAAACAGATGTACTGCTTTGAGCCTGGGAGATATATTGATACTTCAAATAATGCATTTATTATTTCCATAGAATTATTAATAATATTAAATTAAAGTGTATAATTAAATACATACATACAATTCAATTGCATCAATCAGTTAACACTTAAATTATTGTAGTACTAAAAAAATGTAATCTATCCATTGGCACTTGCTAGATTTGTGACAATTTCAGGTAAAACTACAGAGATACGTACAAACCACACCTTTTTCTCGTATGAGAGTGAGTAAACAATAGCAATAATATATTTGCTTGGTATGAAGTGTGCACTGCATACATTTGTGTCCTCTGGGTCCCATGGTATTTTAGACTCCAGCGTCCCCCTGCTCTCAATACCAATCCAAGGTACGATGTTGTGACCATTGATTGGAATTCAATTACATTTTTAAATCCGTGGTCCATTCACTGCTATTTGTACAGTTAATGGTACCTCTTGTCTTCTGCCTGTACTGCTAACCCATCGACAGCTGTAATGTTTCGGTGCCTGGTTCGGTTCACTGTAGCTTTGTTGGAGCTATTGTTTGTGGTTCTTCCAGTCCTTGTAAATTGGACTATAATAATGTAGCAATATCAAGAAAAAACAATTAAAATAAAAGTGAATTTGAGTTTAGGCTTTGAAAAAATATTTTCCCAGTAGACTTCAAAAGACGTGAAGTGATACCCGCTCAAATGCTACCCAGAGTACCTGCGGGGAGTTCTAAGTGGTTGAAATGTGTACTTTGTGTTAGAAACTCGATCGCTTTCAGATGGATGAACCTGCCCCCCCTTCCCCACCCATTGTTTCGAGTTCTTCATGGACAGATACCTCTATTGCACCATGAATTCTGCAAGCACACAATGACCAATCGACTTTTTCTTTCCAAATGAAGATTTGGGAAGGAAGGACCATGCAGGTTTAATTATGATAATTAAACATTGACCCTCAACTCCAGATTACCTGTATGATACAAGCTCTACACAGAAACAGCTGCATTGTGTACGGTAACGTGGCAATACATTCTACGTATCCACTAAATCGCCAGATAACCTATTCATGAAAAAAACACTAAAGAATTTGATAGGTTAATGGAATAGAGTCAGCTGTACACTTTTGTAATTGGACATCATAAATCTAAAGGGGAGGTGGCAGACAGACAAAGGGCAAGATTCTTCTCAATCCGTACATCGCCTGTGTGTACTATATATTCACCTCAATGTGAATGGAGAGTGAAGGGGGCAATTTATATGTTACACTCGGAGATGTATTGCCACTGCCCTATACATTGATTTCCTCCCTGTGCTCTATTCTTGACCAGGAAATAGACATATACACAGCAATAATGTGGGGTTTCCTTATCAGATCGCCGAGGGCTCCCGATTCCGTCAGCAACCATTAACCTTGCATTTTTATCTGACTGTAGTGATTAGCACAAAGCACATAAAACTGTATTGATGGGCAGACCTGGGTTAGAATGGGGCAGCTGAGTTATTAGAGGTTAGGTTAGGATGTGCTGAGTTTGTGATACAAATGATAGTATTATACTGCTGCTTTGGAATTGCTAATTTGTCATTTCTTTCATGGGGTAGTCAATGAGGTGACACTAATGAATGTAAAGTGTAATTGTAGCATACTTGGCTGCAGGTTAAGCTTAGTTTTTCTTTTTCCCCCTTTAAACTGTAGAACCTCAGAGGCCAAATAATATTGACTAAGATAGTTTGGCTTTCCTTCTGCTATAAAGCATGGCATTACTTTGGCAAATACTAAAAGCCTCCATTTTCCTCCTTATTAAACAGACTATATACAATATGATATATTGTTTAGTATATTGGTTATTATTATTGTTTATTTATGCTATGGGATACAGAGCTGCAGTGTGATCTTGATCAAATATATACATTATCATGACTGTCATGGTACTGATAGAAACAGGTTTGAATCAGTGTACATATTTATGCATTCTTACTTTGTCAAATCTCGCAACATTAAAAAAATAGGTCAGTGGATTCAATGGAAAGAATATAATCTTCAGCTGAATACACTCACAGACGAATGTCATACAATTGTTGTGTCAATAGACCTGAGGAAAATCTCTTAACTGTTTCTAATCTACAAGCACATGCCAGCCACTTCTCACCTGTAGATAAAATAAATACTTAATATATCACCTCCTTGTGGGGACCACACAGAAAAGTAGGTTAGTGCAAAATGTATGAATAATAGGGCCCGATTTGGGGTCTAATTCAGTAGATTAAGCATATTGTGAGGAATTAACATCACAGTGTAAGAGAATACAACTAGTAAGGAGCTGCTGTCAATTCTGACCCAGTGATCACATGACCTGATATACTGCCATTAACTCTCAGGCACCATTATTTCTTACTTCATTAGTTCTTTAAATTAGGGCCGACAATTCATATTGTGGCATTTTCAGCTTCTTGGATGGCACTAGGCTTTTGTCCAGGAGGGTAAACCACGTGACATTTTTCTAAAGAACTCCAAACAAAACCACACAACCTCTCACAGCCTCACTGCAGCAGGGCTATATAGTATCCCAGCAGCCCCTTTGAACAGCCTCAGCTTGCCAGCTCTTCTCCTCTAAACCCCACCCTGCCGAGGTCAGTGCTGAGAATGTCCCACTACTGCCAGCAACAGATCACATCCACTATCATACAAACAAAAATACCATGCACATGGACATACACACAAGCACACACACACACGATCATGTTTCTCGCAATCATTGACCCACAATCCCCCTCGACACCGCTCTAACATTCTATAACAACTTTATTATTAAGTAGAAGCATACACAGAATACCTTCAACACTGGATGGATACCATGTTTACATAAGTCAATTCCTAATTACTGCAATTAAAGGGCTAGATATCCTGCCAAGACTTAGACTGGTTTGATAAATTAGTTATATTATTGGTATTGACCATAGTTCAGTTAAGTATTTCCTTAATGTGGTCATTCCCTGTTAAGTATATATTAACTGTGGCTACACAATGTAACCGTCTTTCATGAACTGGTTACAAATTAATGGAACACAAACACGAATCAAGTGATATTTCTGAATAGTTTTTTGCTGTCTGGTGATGTTTTTCCTCAGTTTGAATGCAAGACCTTTACTTTGTGGGTTGTAGCTAGACAACCTTTGACCAGATTGTTGTTCTGTTGTTTCGGGGTGGTATATAAGTTGAAGCAAATACCATGTGATGCCCTTTGAGCAAATCAACAGGCTTCAAAATTATTAAAAATCATATACACTCACACGGGCATGCCTTGCCTAACAAAGTAAAAGCATACAAATCAATTCCGCACCAATATTTGCTTAGTTACAGCCGTATTTGAGTAAGTCCTTCTCCTCCTCTCTATTGATAAGTGCTTCAAACGAACAGCACTTGTAATAAGTGGAAAATGCCCTGTTATCACCCAATGTGAGCAGGATCAATAGTAGTTTATGTAGAGTTTGATAATTGCAGCTGTTACCCAGAAGAGCTGGCTCCCTCATTGAGTGACTCTTATCAATTTATTGTCTGTCATCAGTTGATGGTTGAAATGCTTAGAGAAATTATTATCATTTTGCTTTAAAGCTCATTTAACGTTTATTTTAATATGCTGTGGATGGCTATGGTTTCAGAGCACTAGACCTAGCTGGTTTCTCAATCCCCCTTCAGGTAAATGCAGACAACATTTCACTGCAGCTGCAATTGCTTGACAGTGTGGCTCTTGTCTGTAAAAATGTGTTTATCATTTCAGTCCTGTAGCGTGAGTGATGTTGGCTTTGACTCCTTTACTGTCGCTTTCACTGGAGAAGTGCGGTGAGTCTTCTTCAAAGGCAATGGTAATCGCAGTCTATTACACAGTAAAGTTTAGTATTAGGATTGTTACATTAATATGTGTATAACATAATATAACAGTAAACAATGTGACACTGTTTAGCTGACACACCATATTTGTGGTCACTGTGATCTGGAGAAGTCGCTGTGCTATCATTGGCATGACAGTCCAGCTGAAGAAATGTAGTGCTCTTAAAAGATGCACACTTAATTAACTTACATTATCTCCCAGATTTACTGCCTGCATATTGTATTTAGTCCCACCACAGTGATTGTTCAGTTTAACTGACGTAATAGGTCTTCTCTCGGCAGCTGAGTAAACTGTATAGACATGTTTCATGACTCCTCAGAAGCTCAACAAGAGCACTTTAATATACCATATTTTAGCCACATGAGGAAAAAGCTTAATTGCAGGCCCAAAACAAAGAGGATCATGAATTATGAGCAAGAAACGAAAATGGTCTGTCCATTAAGAGATAGAAACGTATACTTTTCTTCTGACACAAAGAGTACATTTTATGACTTTTAAGAAGAAATGTCACATGGTGTTTACACAGGGTGTAACAGAAGGATAGGGACATTTATTTTATCCATCATTCTAGGACTTTAGTGCTGTTGTAATGTACTCGACCTCTGCAGCTGATGAGTAGACAAACAAGCTATAAAAACAGATTTTAATTAGAGACGGACTCATTCTGAATAGATGACTAAAGAATCAAGCACAATTCTGTGTTCTCAGATGCAGTTTCCTTTTTTATAAGAACTCTTTTGCTTTTCTAGTCTAATTTCTTGGTTTAAAATTAACAGTAACAGTAAGAGTAACAGTGGCATTTCCAGGTTTTCCTCAGAAAAAATTACTTACTTACATTGCTACCTCTTCAGATTCATACCTTATATTTATTGCTTAACACTGAGTAATTAACTTGATATAACCAATAATTATCAAACGGTTACATCAAACACTCACAAAAAGGTAAGTATGGGTTCAAATTACATATGTTGTTCATTAAGCCTTATTTGCAGGTTCAATTTTTTTTCTAGGTCTGTTAAGAGAACAAAGGAGAAGTAAGTTATTGCTTGTTCTTGAGTTCCTTATAAGCTGCCTTCTAAGAGCGGTTTCTTCTTTTTTATGGTGGGATTTTTGAAATAATTAATCTATACAAATGAGCTAATATAAAGTAATCATAGAAGGGACCAGGACACTGTCTGCATTTCTTCAAAAAGAGTAACTTTTACTTGATAAAACTGGGCTCCAAACTGGTCAAAATATAGCTTCCTTTCATGTTTCATAAGGAGAAATTGCTTTGTCTCTCATTTCATATTAGCCTGTAGGTTAACATGGTATATACATAAGGGAACAATTAAAACTTAAAATTAACATACCAGATTCCATAAACAATCTGCAGTTGAAAGTCACATTTTTATTTGGGGGAAAACTGTATAATCTATTGTTTTTCATCGAACTTCCTACGTACTTGTTTTTTTGGTTTTGTTTATTTCATGCTGGATGCTACTTTTCATAAAATATATAATTTATCATTATACATGCATTAATACAATCATATATCTTGGATGTACTGTGTTACTACAGGCCTCATCACGTATATCTACGTACAGTGTTACATACTGTGTGGGCTGGATTAATAGAAAAGAAGAATGAAATTGAAGTAATCAATGAGAGGATTTAAGAATGTATGCAGTATTTGCTGTTTAATGTTACAATTGCAATAAAAAATAAAACAAGACGCACCTCTTCTTTGTAAACCAGACTTATTTTATACACCATTTTCAAAATCTGGATATCTTAGCTGTGTGTTTGTGCTTGCAGCTTTAAAGACAATTTTGTTTCCTTTGGGGAACGAAGTGGTGACACAATATAGTACTGTAGGTAGTCCTGAATATCACCTGTTTTATTTCAGTTAAAAATAAAATGTGTTTTTGTATCAGCTGTACCTTCAAATTGTGAGTCTTCCAAATGTAATCCATCTTCCTACTGTTGGATGTCTGTAACCTCACCCCTGTGCAAGGAAACACCTATGGGCTATTTTTGCCTTAATGCCACCCCCCCAACCCCAATCAGCAGAATATGGTTACCATTTTCACCGGATGATCATTGGAGGTCTGATATTGTGATTTTTGTTATTCTTGTTACATTAATGATGACAATGTATTATTTTTAGGGACAAAATGGATGTCAAGGAATGTAATTTCAGTGTTTGTGTGTCCTGTAAAAATTTAAACAAGTAGGGTGTGGAGTGCAGTGATGGCACCAAAGCTAAAGTGTACAACATCATACAGACACATTATACAGACCAACTTGCACTGCCATGTCTTACAAATAGGTGGCACTTTTGATATGCACTGGAACAGAAAAAAATACATTTGTGAGCTTTATTTAAATATCTATTAAACTGGGGTTTCATTTAGGAACAGGGTATTATTTTTTTTATCCTCCTAAGATCTGTATACATTTCTATTCCTCCATTGTTTGTGCAAACATGGCTTTTCTGTTTTGTTTCCGGCACTCTTTCTACTGGCAATCGGATTCAGTTTTACCTTTTAAGAAAATATGCAGCTCTCTGTAAGTTAGATATGTGTGCATCTGCCAAAGTAGAGGAAAGGTTATTTTTGCAGAGAATAGTCCAATTAAGCAAGGCTTCCTTGTAAATGAGAAACATCAGCCCAGGAAACATTGTGAATATTCAATTGATTAGCAGGATTTAGAGTTACAGCTCCAAAAATAGGGTAACTGTCTCACTAAGGATCCTTAGGAAAGAAGAATGTGAAATGTTTGAGATAATTTACAAGCAAATTATTAAGTTTCCTTCCTGTAAAATACTTTAAATTCTGTCTTAAATGATATCAGATTAATAAGAGCAAATTACATTGGGAGTATTTTTTTTTTCTCATGTAAAAAGCTGCATTTTATAATTAAGCCGAAATTTATATTTAACGTGAATGACTCCCCATTGTGTACCTGCTATTTGACAGTTAAAAGGACTAAGAATTTTCCTTTTCCTTTGTCATTTCTGCTTCAGGTTTGTTCCTATTCTAAAAGTCTATTTCTTCTTCTTTTTTTTTAATCTTGTAGGCCGAACGCAAAAAAAAAAAACACAAAAAAACAGACTGTTGTCTTGCAAGTATTACTTATCATATTAATTAAAATCTGGTGACACAATAACACTAGCAGCTGTGTGGGAAAGCGGGGGAAATTAACAAACGTTTGATTTGTTGTGTTGCTAATGTGACACTTATTATACAGGTCAACGTAAAACAAAGCCAAAGCCGAAATATGCTAATGGTGGTGTGGAGTCTGGGCAGTTGTACAAACATTGGTGCTCAGGAAAATATAGCATTATCTTCACAAATAGCAAACTGTTTTTAAAGACAGATTGCTGTCATCAGGAAAATGCATTCAGTTTACTATAATTGCAACTCCAGCAGATATCACTTCTCAACATACCAATATTAATTATTTAAAAACAACAGCACACATTTATGATTAAAAAAATAACATCTCACTTAATTTTCATTGATTTTGTTCTAACCTTACAAAAATATGTTTTAATGATTATGTGTTGAAACCATTTTATGCTGTCTGTTCTCTATATGTGAGTATATGAGAGGGTATTGTAAAATTCTATGCTGTAAATATATTTTTCAGATTGAAAGTAAACAATGTAGGCATTTCAGCGTATATCTACCACCCGTTAATTTGTATTTATTTTTATTCTTTTTAGGTTATTGGGAATTTAAGCTAGTTAGGAGATTTGAATTTTGCTTTGAATAGCAGGAGCCCACAGCAGGATGCTCACAATAAAAATGTTTATCTTTTTTATGACAAAAATTGTTGTGGACATAATCTACTTTTTTTTTTTTAAGTGTATTATAAAAGTACATCTTCATTTTTCCACAATATATATTTTTTTTTCTATCACAGACCCAGAAAAGAGAGAGCTGCAGAGAGAGAGAAATTTTCTTCTGGTGTTTTGATCATTTTACTGAAATTGGGTGGAAGAAGTCAACCATTTGTTTGACAGTCTTTGACAGCAAATTATGTAGATTTTTGGTTGGGGAAAAAAACCCTCCTGTCGTTGAAAAGTGAATTCTAAGTGAGCAATCTGGATCGAAGGTCAGAGGAGAGGGTATAAATGGGCCTGATATTTCACCTTGCCGTGAGAGAGGACAGACAAAGAGCAAAAGCATCAAATATTGGTGATAGCACTGAGGTCATTCCAAAGGTCATCCAATTCCACACTTTTTACAGTACAAGATTGTGTATGAGTCCTTTTGATCCTATTTCATACACAGTTGAATATATATATATATATATATATATATATATATATATATAATGTGTATGTGTGTGTGTGTGTGTTTGTGTTTGTGTTTGTTTTTAAATTGAATTGCTAATGATCTAGTAATAATCTTACTTGCAGATTTTAATGTATTCCCGTTAGTGTAAGAAGCAAACATTCTTCTAGACAAATGCTTTAAAAATAGGAATAGGCATATGTGTTATTTTATTTTGGAATTACATTTATTTAAGAAACTTTAACAATACTAAGATGTTGTTTTTGTACTGGCTTAAGAGCATCCCATATTGATCGATATTCATATAACAGTAGTTGTGACCAAATTTAATAATAATAAAAAATGTGCTTTAAATAAGGATAGTAATTCTGGTTCTTGGTTACCTAGCTGATAAAGTAATAATCAAGGTCTGAGAAGGCAAACTGTCTAATATACTTTTGAATATTCTAAATAATGAGGTTTATTTTTGCTATTTTTATGAATGCATTAGTTTTAGTTACACCTTTCCTTTTCAGAATGATAGACAGTGGTACGAGACAGTGGCTGGAAGTGGAAAATATAAAATGCGGTGCAAAGGGAGGACTTGAACAGGGGCAAAATGATTCAGCAGAAAAGTAGGACAGTCATGTGGTGACCATGATATGTAAATGTGTCAGCCTTAGTACTTATACACGCTCATTTTAAAACATGTTCAGTGTGTGGAATTTTCTAACAAGGCACTTGGAAAATGAATGAATATTCGGTTTTAGCTGCAAACTGACAGTGTCTTGTCTAGTCGCTGCTCTGTGTTCAGCAGTAGGGAGTGGCTGGGAGAGATGGGAGGCAGTCGGAGGCTTTCTTTTCCATGAGGGACAAACATAAGGCTCTGAAAGTGCAACCAGGTTAAGTCGTGGGAAAGAGCCCAAAATGAAAAATTAAAACCAGGAGATAGTTATTTCAAATACAATAGCAATGATAGAAATAACTGAATGTGATAGTTATTATAGCGAATGTTCGCCCCTGTCTAAACTGAATAGGCAATGTGACTGGGTCTTAATTAATCATAATTAATGTTAATCATAAATGTTATTTCTTAACATCAAGTTTATCAAAACAATTTGCACATAAATAATACATTTATAGACACAACAATTGCACACTTAATCCACCAAAGATTTATATTGTACATTTTGTATAATAATAATATTATTATTATTATTATTATTATTATTATTATTAATATTAATATTGTTACAATATTATAACCACTTACAAAATGTGGATATCTGTTTATTGTGAATTAAAATAATTCACACAATATACTAAAATGCAGCAAGCAAAAAACAATTCCTGCTTCATTTTTTTTTTTATAACTATGAAGTCATGATAAGATAATTTAAAGCTGAATTTGACTTTAAAGGGACATCACAGCTCAATAATGAATTATATGGTGTTCAATCTGATGGCCACAGCTGGCACCTTGCCTTATATGTAGCCTTACATTCCTTTTCCATGAAAAATACACATTAAAGTCATGGTAAAGCAAGGACAGGAATGGCAAATCATGATACAAACCCTACTATATCAAAGTACAGGCCTAGTGTAGCCATGGAAAAATATGAAAATTACTGCTGTCAACTTCTGTAAGGTTTGTGTACTACAGCTCGAGAACTTCTTGGATTTTCAAAGTCTGTTGCTCATAAATCTTTCACTTTTACTTCATTGTTTTATAATCACTGTTCTTATTATAATTTAACATGATGGGTGTAGAGATGAATTTTCAACTGATAATGATGTCAATGGGAAATAAAAGCAGTTCATAAACAGTTGTCCATGTCTGTAACTACACTGCAGTTTGTTCATTTATAAAGTAAGGCCCATCTCTGAAGAATTCACACGTCAAAGGGGATTCGGTATGGCTTGACAGATTGGTTTCATACTCTATTTTCAGGCTCGTTAAAGAAAATCTCTGCAATTAGAAGTCTAAGGAAGTGGACAGCTGTATTCTTAAATAGTCGCCTGGAAAGTTTGACTGGCCACTGAAATTGTTGTCAAAAATGTCCTTCACTGTAAGCATGCATAAACAGGTTTGAAACAAGACGGATGGTGCCATAGCCTATAATTACTGGTCTTTGAGGTGGCACAAGATGTGTGGCACAGCATGAAGGATGGCTCTTTTTCAACCCTGTGCATTTACCAACAGCTGCCGGTAAATGTAATTTCAGTCTGAAAAAGGACGTTTTAATTAGTTAAAACGCCCTGGAGGAAGCTATAATTATGAGTCTTGATGATCTTCATAAAAAGCTGCCCCCCCACCGTCCCCTCCCCCCACATACACACATACTCTTGAACAAAACGCCCCCCCACCACCCCCCTTACCCCCGTCTCTTCCCAATCAAAGTCAAGAAGACAAGCTCCGATTTTTCTACTGACCCACTAAACAAAACAGTGAGGAAGACCTTGCTCTCTGACCCAGGGGAAATCCATATCGAGTGCTGTCCATAGCTTTGGTTTGTCTGGCACCCTGCCACCAAATTTCCTATCTCTCTCAGTCTGATAGGGTTGACCTTTTCATTCAATATTCTGGATTTTGAGGCTTGTGATTGTGTTTGTTTTTTTCATCGAGATTTATATTTACACCCTGCATGACATTCTGAATCTCTGGCTTTTTAATCGCGTCTCCTGTAAGGTAACTGTTTCTTTTCTTATTGTCCTTGTTGCCTGATCACCTTTTTCTCCTGAATTAATTACCATTTTTGGACCTTTTCTTTCTCTATTTGAAACCTAACAACAACCAAAAAATGGCGACAGAAGGAATGTGAAAACATTCACCCCACTGGTTAAACTGTAATTCAATTTTGGCACCCTAGGTACTTTAAAAGAAGGAACTGTAATTCCTAATCACATCATCCTGTTTTCAGCTCCATAAAAAAAAAAAATTGTTTCTTTAAATGGCTGTTGAAAAATGAAAGGTTATTGTAAACCCCAATAAGAAGCTGAAAAACTATAAATTCCAGCTTCATTGTCCATTTTATGACTGGACAATAGAAAAATGGAAACGTTGATTTCCCAAATATTATGGATAATGATATGTAATTGCTCTCATGATGATATTTAATGGTATGCCTTGTAATAATCCAAGCCTTATTTCTCAAAGCTGCAGGCTGCTTTGAAAAGCGGTACATGGCTACCATCCCGTGCACAGTGCATGTGCCTGCAACCCACCAACATAAGGAATATTCCTCTGCAAATATTCCACAGCCTTCCCCCTGAAAGCTTTTGCGACACAGTGGCAGCGTCTGAAGTTCCCATGCCTTTGCATAAGTTTGTCAGAGAAGCGCCTCCCCCACCTGCTCCAGCCACGCTGGCACGGGCGCACTCTGAGCCCGCGTTCCCCGGGAGCTGACACCGCACAGTGTAAAAATGATAAACGGCTTTGGCCTCGGTAATTTTCATTAAACACTAAGTGTCACATTTAACCTGCATTATAGGAATCAATTACCCGCCTATCAACAGCCCAGGCGAGAGTGGAGACGGGATGCTTAGAGCAGGCGGCGTGGTGCTCCATCTGGGAATAAGGGTTTTCAATTAGAAGGTAAATAACTGGAGAGGAGGGGGGATCAAATCCTACAGCGACTCCCTGAGGGGCTCTTGCTGAAGTAAAGTCTTCATATCCAAGTAATAACCGGCAATGTCAACAGAGCATCCCCAGCCATCTGGTGCCAGTGCTGTGTTTACTTTATCATAGCTCAATATTTACAGAATGCCGATCATCCCCTGGGACCGGAGTGGCTGTCTGCCAGGGCGTTAGGGGAAATTAATTTTAAGGTGTGTTTCATCAGGCTAATTAATTTACAAGCACCTGTTTCATCACTGGGAGCTGTTGGCAGAGGGGGATGGACAGCCCAGAGGAAAAAAACTCTTTCTTTCTGTATCCAAACTAAATAGATTTCAATTGATTTTAATTTACCAGTGACACAGCTGTAGGCTTTTTTCTTCGGCGTCATCTTCTTCTCCTTTCCCTGCGAGGGCTGCCTTTTACAGGATTGTTTACTAGCCGGTCTCCAACGGTTTGCTATCAGCAGCTACAAAATGATATATAATTTTCAATTTTGCCATTCCTGCGCAAATATTCTTGCCAGCCTCCTCCTAATTACTACAACACGCTTAAAGGAAAATGTCACTGGTGGGCTGAGACACCAGCTCGCTCGCGTTATGATGCACTCAACTGTCAGTGGTATCATGAGAATTCACCCTGACATTTTAATGGTTTTTACAAAGGGGTTTGAGAGTGACTGAAGCCTGCCATTTTTCCATTGTGCTGCGCTGTTTCTTTGTAGTGGCCCTGTGGTCACACAGCACTGCACAGAGGCAGTGTTTTAGCTTTGAAAAATGCCACCTCGGTGTGGCTGGGGCTGTTATAAGAAAGACAGAATCCCAGTTTCATGAACTATGAGCATCTATAACACTTTGGTCTTCCCTAGAAGCAAGGTATCATCTCCAGAGAAAGAAAAAAGACATGATATAAAACTAATCAACAGAGCAAGTGAGCTAAAGGCAGAACTGGTAGTAAAATTAGCAAAATGGAAATATTCAAACGGCCCTGTACCTGCAAGACCACCGGGTGTAGCTGCTGTGATTTTATTATGACTTGACTTGAGGCTTGCGTCTTCGGCAGAAACAAGGCATAATGGAGACGGGTTAGTGACAAATACTCGAGCTTCCTTCTTCTCCAGCATTACTCTAAAAGACTCAAGTCAAAATATTTCTTTACCAATTAGTTCCTTTAGTGTTCTCTTGTAATAAAATGTATAAATTAATCCAAATTAAAGTTGTCACATAAAACAACAGAGCCGTGTTAACAATTAGCAGGTGTGATTATGTGTGTCAGTGATGGCTCAAAGAACATGTATCAAAATGAGCAAAGTGTAGCACCATTTATGCACCACTTAAAAACGAATGTGGAGTCGTACCAGGCTGAGCTGTTAGCCCGCCATGTCATTTGTCAGTCATAACCTCTTTGCCAAATTGCCTAAAAATACGTATTTACTAAACAGTTCAGGGCCACTAACTTAAACCTTGAAAAAGTATAATTCTTCCCATTTTCTGTTGGATTTATAAAATAAAACATGCTGTAGCAGACGTGCATCCTAAGTCCAGGACTGTAGGAATTATGCACATACTTAATACAAAACAGCTGTATTTCATGAGGACGGCTCGCATATTTTTATATTAGGTTTGCAGCATGTCTCTTTTGTTGGCATCTCCAAGGTCTTTACAGAAGAGATGTGCTTTAAACCTTGAAAGGAAATGAGACACTGCCGTACTCTGGCAGATGTACTTCAGCTAACACCAGAGACCAAACCGACGAACACTCTGATCGTCTTCCCAACATATTTCTGTCTTCAGGGAATAGTGAAGATGTTAGGAAGAAAAAGACGCTAAATGTTTTACCCTTGAAAATATTTTTTTCTTGATCTATATTAATAATAACCCCACTGCACCGATTCCAAAAGCAGAATAATAAGGCTCCTCATAGCTATGAAAGCTATGGGGGTAAGGGGATCAAAGGTGATCAAGAGGGTTTTAAGATGTCATCCGTTTCAGCCTCTAAAACCCCTTGAACTTCAAACACAGATTAATGGAGACCCAATATGGTTGCCTGAGGGATTAGTACTTAGCTACATTTTTCCTTTTTTTCCCCCTTTCTATAAGAAGAAACCTCCCCCACCATGTCTTAAGTTAAATGACCGGTGCAAACAACATCTGCACTTTGTGTGTCTATGAAGCACCGTTTACAAGTGATCTCACATGGGATGACAGTTTCTTTCTAAAATGTACTTGTGCATATGTAAATAAAGGCTCAGATTTGGAAGCAATATAATTGCCATCATGTGGATTTATTCTCTGTGGTGCCACCCTTTGATTTATGGAAAGCAGTATGGGGTTATTATGGCATTATTTGGATGATATCACTGATGCAGGTCTGTGGGATTGCAACATATACTTTGCACAGATTCTGTATAATCGGTCTTCCTAAAAGCTGGTTTGGGGTGTGTGAAAGAGAAAACATTAAATGTGGATTTCAAATTACAAATACAAACAAACCAAAGAAACCCTTGTTTGAAAAGAACCCTTTCCACATAATAGAAAGTGATTTGAATACAGACACAGCAACTTATATTATGTAAATTGATAGGTAAGAAGAAGCAGGTGATAGTCTGTGATAGTCAATGATAATAGTGGTGATATCGTGTGACTGTCAGATCTGCGTGTTCATCTATTGCTGAGCGCAGTCTTTTTCAGGATGTTAATAAGGTTATTTGTACAACTCAAACACTATTAAACGAGTTTAATAATTTCCTTTGGAAGGGAAATTCTAATTCCACTATCAATATATTTACAAAGGTTATTCTGAGCACACCATAGCCAATTCAAAACCTTAGATTTTTTCCAATAGTGTTAAACCAGCTAATACGTTTAGTTCTGGAAACATTGTGTATTGTAGCTTCTAGGTTTTATTTTGGTATTTATTTATTTTGTATTATTATTAATAATTTTAACATTGTTTTATTTTTAAGTGGAAGCCTATATTAACACATATAATTAATGTTATAATAAGTCATAAGTAATTTTGTATGTTAATTTTTATAGAAAATTAAATGGGTGATATCTAAAGAAAAACAGCTTACACAATATAGGGTATAGGGTACAATATATATATTACTATTTGAAAAAAAACAACAGTTAAGTGTGTGTATTTCAAAAAACAAACAAAAAAAATGAGCATTTACTACTATCCCAAAAAACAAATGGTTTGACACAGATGATAGTGTGCCCTTCTGTGACAATCATATGTTATTTTCCAATGTGTGGAAAAGACTATAAACAAAAGACTAGCTGCCTGCATTAGCATCCCAGTGAAGTTGGATGGTGATCAGATTTTAGGTTGTTTCATTCATTTTATTACGATACTTGATCTAGCCAAACAGAGGTGTCATGCAGCTCAATTCTTTTTTGGGGGGCACAGTCAGAAAAATAAAAATCATACAAATATTGTGTATTACATTCCTTTCACTACATCTAGGGTACTGTATTTATATATTAATGTTATACAAACAAGGATTATAAAACATGTAATTTACTACTATTTTCTAGTTCATTTTACACTTCTTAAAATGTCACGACTTATATTAACTTTACCAAATGTATCATATCCCCCCAACCAAAATATGAAATTCTGAGATTTAAAAAAAATGTTTAATTGTCATAGGCTGGTCAATCCATTTTAAAAATGTAATCAATTAAAGCTTAAAGTCTGCTTACAATACAAGTATTTCACTTAAGTTAATCAATTTACCAAAACTTTTTCCCCCTGACAAAGATGGCTTTTCTGTCTCAAAATGCACTTTGCCCCCCTGGGCCCCAGTGACATGACCCCACTGTAGCTAAAAGACTTTGAATGTTTTTGATCTATCTTTATGACTAGACTTGACTGCTGCTTCAGATCCCTGGGACTGCCTAAAACACATTCCATGACCGGAATGGGATATCGCTGACGTCAGTTTTCACATCCATACACTCTGAAAGAGCATTGCTGCACAATACACAGAAGAGGGTGATGGCACAGGGCCTGAACCCCAGTCATATTTTCCTAATGTTATGTAGGGTTCCCGAATGAACACATTGTCTTTCCAGAATAAGTAGGTTTTCCTTTCACAAATGTCTAATTAGATTATGTATGCATATATATATATACTGTATATTGCACTAATAATCAATCATTTTCTTAAACAAAAAGCATTTTACAATCTTGTATCTCTTGTAAGACCAATTGCCATTTGTACATCTTGTTCCTATTTTATTTTTATGTCTAGTAAAATAAGCTCAATGTTAATTCTTGATCACTGAGAATATACTGTCTGGGGGCAGACAGATAATGTAATTTCTTTGGTCAATAAAACATGCCCGTTTGCTCGTAATGCCTTTTATTGTGCGGTTATCTATAATTTTAAATAACATGTTAGGCATGACAAACCGCAGTATAAATAGACCACATTGACTGTTTTTTCTTTCTTTTTTTTTCTTAACCCAACTTAATAGTTCATGGAGCATTATTTTCTTGTTTGTGAAGGACACAAATAATGCACTCAGAAGAGCTGCTAGGTAAACTGTAGCAGCCCTGGGAGTTTATTTGTATCAAGTTAAATTGTCTCCATCAGAAATGGGATTATTGTCTGGTGCACCTGGTGTACAGTGAGCTTGCAGAGCTTGGGTCAATGCAGAGAGGCAGTGTCACTGCGACATAACAAACTGTACACAGGTCTGTTAGGACTGAAATTCCTCAGAGCTTCAGCATTTAAAACCCAACTGCTCATTCACAGGGACCTGAATTATGTTGTGCTCTAAGGAAGCCTGATTTCATGCAGTGTTTACAGTTTTGGAATAATGTATTTGCTGTTGTTCTTAAACCAGTGCAAGACTGCATATGCAGAATATTTTAAATGCTGATCTATATGAATATGTATTTTCTGCTCAAAAATATTTGTGTGCCCTCAGTGTACAATCTAAAAATCTGAAGTAAAATATTTGGTAGACAGAATATTTTAGAAAAAATAATATTCTCATGCAGGAGACATAAAACATATAAATTGGCACAAATCAGCAGACTGTGGTGATGAAGGTAAAGTTTCCAATAATAATAACAAAGGAGAGTAAATGGCTGATAAAGGTAGAGGACTGGGTCTTTGTGAGTATTGCTTTTAATCCTTAAGCAATTTTTATTTTATTTTCCCATTCTGCTCAAATCTTTATGAGATTTAACAATCCTACTGATCATTTACTGAGTTCCCTTCCTTTCAGTGATGACAGAAGTGTCGGAACACTTTGTTATTCTGACTCATAAAATGTGTTTTACTTAAGTCAGACCATTTACTATGAAAGTGTATCTTAAACTAAATCAGTCTATGTTTTATAAATGGATTATTTCTCTAATTGGTTAGCCTAGTTCTGTGTCAGAATTGAGGATCACATGCAGTCCACCTGCCACAGCAAATGGACTTTGGATTAACAAATAATTATTCTTTGAGGATGTGGAAATTCTGCATCTGAATCATATTCAATTTTCATGGAAATGAAATACTCTTTTTATTTTCTTTGCTAAAATTCTCTCTGTATAGGAGATGTTTGTGCTCTGCGTATGTAGTTCCTCAGAGCTCCTTAAACATTTGTATAAGGCACCACTTACAGGAGCTCTCAAAGACCATTCGGTGGCGTGAAGATTCATTGATTCACTACTTCTTCAGTATGCTTTAATGCAACTAACGATGATGTGGAACTGAAAAGTGTTCATCATGAAATGACCTAGTCAACACTCAGCAGCTGCGGCGTGTTTGCTTATTGCTGCATGTAGTTCATTCCGGCTCCGCGTTTATTTACCTTTCTTGTTATAGCTCAGCAAAGTAAACCACACGTGGAGAGAACAGTAGAGACCGCATGCAGAATGCCTCGAGATCACCTTTCTGGGCAGGTGCAGGAGGCCAGCATAGAAGGAGCTGTTCAGGTAGAGATATAACAACTGCAAACTAAGAGTGGTGCATTGAAAAGTAGCTTGCGATTAATTTCTGGGAATTAATGAAACAATGACAACATATCTCTGTACAATTGGGCATTAGCTTATGCTGAAGAAATTCCAAATTCCTGGTGTTGTTGTGTCTAAAGTTGCATAAAGCCACTCACTAAGAGGGTTACATCAGGAAGTCATTGTTTGCATTCTTTTCTCTTATGTGGAAATACAATTGAAGGGTTTAATTTCTGGATCTATTTTTCCAGGAAAAAAAATAAATACATTAGCACAAAATTAACAAAACTTCTGTCAAGCGAAAGAATTCCTGGTATGTTTAACTGACTAAACTACACTAAGAATTTACACTTACACTTTTTCTTGGTCCTTATAAAGATAGTGTTAATAGGCATTCTATCCTTTTCCGCAAATATGCAAGCTTTTATTTTGTACTTCTATATACTTTTATTCTTTTATACATATACTTTTTTTTCATGACCTGAGATGAAAGCCAGTCATTTCTGTTATTAGTTATGGTCGTTAGCTCTACTGCCTGGCACCAGTTAAAGCATGCTGATTGTCCTTCTCTGCAACAGATTCCCCTCTTTATCCAGAATTTTCACTTTTGTTTGGCACCATAAAGCCATCTGTTCCTGATGTGAGGTCGCCGAGTGACTTGGTGTCATCCATGTCATTAACAGCTGCCTTGCCAAATGATTGGTCTTCAGACACATCTAACGTGCACTGGCAGTCACAAGATGACACATATTATTTATTGCAGATTGATTTTTTTTTTCTCACTTAATTGAGGTTGAAAAGCTCCAATTTAGTGCATGTCTGTCTATGATTTTTTGTCTTGTTGTCCGTTTATATAGTTGGCAGTCTGCTCAAGTGAATTTGATAGAATGATTCTACTTGCACTTATCAGAGAAAACTATTTTAAGATATATGTATGTTGTTGTTCTTCTTGTTGTTTATATATAATTTATATATTTTATCTGAAATTCAAGTTTGTTACATTCAAGTGGGACAAATACCAGTAAAGTGAACGGGTCACTGGAGAAAGATAGGTTTTATGAAAATCTTTTGGCAATAGTTATAATTTTGGTTTGATTGAAAGGTGAGCATGTGTGCTTTGAAAGAGTATGATATAAATCTAGTCAGGTTGACAAAAGAACATGTTCAACTCAAATAACTCCACATAGATAAGTTTGCTTTCACTCCATCACAGATAATGGAAATGTAACATTTATTTAAACTCAGCCTTCACGGATATCTGATGATTATGAGGTGTGTTGCCTTCAAATCAGTATATGTTAAAGGAAAATGCTTTTCGCTTAATTAACTCAGAGGTGGGTTTGAGGTTGTTATAAGAATTGTACATTTAATGTTTGCTGGAGCATAACATATTATGGCTATCAAAACATAATTTAATCAACCTTTTAGATGTTGTAATGTTTCATCATTTTAAAACACAGAGGTGTCTCATTCCATTACTTCCTTTACTATTAAGCTTGCAAGATATCCCATTCATACACCGGTACTTAATACAGATGTATGCTTGTGGCAATTGACAACATATACATCTCATAGAAATTAAATTGAGGAAGGGATTCATGCAACTGACTTTATCTCATTATTTCTTCAAAATGATGACAAAAAATGAATAAGCAGAAGATGAAAGTCAAAAATACTTTTCTATATTTCTCTATTGAAAGAATAGATGCAAATGTTGTTTTTTGAATGTAGAAGCATTTCCAGCAACATACAAAATCTGTTAACTAATCCAATTTGGAGCCCAATGATCTTTAATGTAATTATATGTGTATAGAATTCAGCTACTCCCTGCTGAAGAAAACATAGCAGCTGATTGCCAGGAAGTGTTGATGGGAAACACATCAGATATGCTCTTTGCCATTCAACCCAATGGCCAAGATCTAAGCACTAAACCAAGTGAAAGAGTCATACATATCCCTGGGTCACAGGCAGTTTCTTGTAGAAGTATTTTTGGAAGCAATGCTTGCAGGGACAGTTATTTAATTTACATGACCAATAATGAAAGCAGAAAGTGTAAAAAAACAACAGCAAAAAAAAAGAAAAAAGAAATATTGAAAAAGCAGACTGCAAGTCATTGGGAAAAACAGATTGTTAGTACTAGAGGAGAATTCTGGACAACTCTATTCTTTGTGTATAACAAAAAGACACCAGTTAGTGATGGCAGAATTTTGAATATTGAAACTTGTTTGCAGAAGATGCTTCCAAATTTCATGAAATGCAGGAAAGGGTTTTTAACTGCTGGGAGCTGTATGGGGATTTTCTATTTGGCATTATGCAGCTGCCTGAGTAAGCAGGAAATGCCCTTAATCTTCCGTTAAGAACATCTCTGAATAACCATCTTCAAGAAATGTGTTGTTTGCCATCCCAAATCATGCATTTAGACTATTAAATAGTTACAGAAAGATTAACAAAATGTGTGTATAACCAATTACATCAATGCTGAAAAAAAAAGATAGGGTTAAGAGTGTATTTTCATGGTGGGCCTTCAATAAAGACCTCTATATGGTGAAACAAAAATAGCTTTTTAAGATCTATGTTGGACCCTTGATTCTTTCCTGATGAAAGCCTTTTTCTCAAATACTATTTTAGGACAATGTCTTCCTGCGTGTCACCAGCCCCTTCAAATGGTGTGTGTAAAATGCAGAAGCAAATGTTTCCTTTTTGCTTGACACACTTATATTACTGCCGTGAAGCAACAAGAGGTCCTAAAAGACTTTTCACAGGAATGTCCAGCTGTTATTTTTCACTGATGACAAGTATCTAGGTATTTCAGGTTAAAAAATCCAGTCTATAAAAATATATTTGAAGGTTTTGTGACTCATTGAAATCTGAAAAATATGTTGATGGAGGAAACTGAAGCACATCAGACGTCACACATCACATTCCCAGACACTGTAGCACTGTAAAGTGCTCTTATAATTATAATAAATGATTTTGATTAATATCCACTAACTATTGGAATAGGGAAATACAATTCAACATGACTCATTGCTACAACCCACACACCTGCTCAATACAGAGAAATACATAATTTGTCGACCAAAACATGGACTTCCAAGACATCTACTGTGACACCATAGCAGAAGCAGGAAGGTTTCCTATTGGGCTAAGGACTGATGACTGTGTCATGGCCCAGTAACTGCTAGCTGTACTATGGGACAACTACAAGGGTCACTGATGCAAGGGGAATCTAAGATTCATCACCTGAACCAACCACACCACACCTTGATGCAATCCTCATCCAATTTTGCAGTGCCCCCTAGAGGTATTTGAATTGGTAACCTCCAGGTCACAGACATAGGGGATTGATTATTCATCCTCCCCTCCTAAATGCCACCATCTTAGTTTTTATCCAGAACCCCAATGACAATATTCTTATTTATTCAAGATAATGATATTCAAAATAGACCGAAGACAAGGATTGCCATTAATAAACTAAGGACTGTTTGGAAGTCATCCAAAATGAAGTTGAACACCAAAATGTAACTTCTGAACTTACATCAGTCTTTTTGAATGGAGAATGTTTGAAAAGGACAAGAGGAATTCAAAGGAAGCTGGGAGTATTTCAATAGAAATGCTTGAAAAAGATCCTGAAGATATTCTGGCCAAACTTGGTTACCAATGAGCTTGTTTTGAAATGAGCAGGGGTCAGAAGCAGCTCTACAGGTGTAGTAGAGAAGACAAGGCGATGGATGGGACATATCTGTATGAGTGATGAGAACTACATGACCAAAGGAGCAATGAGATGGTTGAAGAAAAACAAGAGATGGGACAGCTTATGACAGTCACTTTGAAGATTGGTGGAAGCAGAATTCAGAGACATTGGAAAGACATAGGAGGAAGTGATGTCACTGGCCCAAGACCAATGGCGTTAATCCGTGGCAGCCTTGTGTCAACATGAAGAGAATAATTAATTAATTAATGTAATTGGTTGTTGTTGACACAGACATCCTATAATCTTTCAACACCATCCACTGAGAAAGAGCTTGACTAAATTTAGATATTGTATCTGAAACAATTCTTCAAACACACCTGCCTTTTTGTAATCTTTTATATATTAAAAATGTATACTAAAAAAGTTTCAACAAAGATTTTGTGGCATACGTGCACAGTCTTAAAATAATGACTCAGGCAGATTTATAATTCAGAATAGATTTCTATGTAGTTACTAGGTATTTGTTTTATTTGGTATTAATAATAATAATAATAATAATAATAATAATAATAATAATAATAATAATAATACAATATTGCCTGGGAGGGTGCATACACTCATGAAAACACAGATATATATGGTAAATGCCTTTCTATTAATTGCAGAGGATAATTTTCAAATATTGCATATTTAAATACCAGGATTTTAGCATTTCTTTAAACTGATTAATGACTATTAGCTACCTTATCAGTCACATGAATTCATTCACTTCTGATAGTGACATGCCAAATTATTGCTACACCATTTTTAATAGTACTGGAACAAATTAGTCTAGTTTGTAAATTATTTTGCTATAGTTTGCATATATAGCGTGTAATGGTACACAGTAATTAAAGTTCTGCTTAATAGAACCTATGAACACTACTGATTAGTTTAATCGTTAAGGTTGTTTAAAGTAAAGCATTTAATAAGCTTAAAATAAGAAAAGGTGATGCGTTAAAAAACAAAAACCACAATATTGTTTGGGGATTTTCAAATTTGTAAGAAATGACATAGTATTTTCTTCTGTAATTAAATTTTGATAATTCAACTTAATTTGCATCTTATGCAGCCCAAACACTGCCCGTTATCGTTATTTTATGTATTTATGTGTTTTGTTTTGTAATAAAGCGTTCGGTTGGCAGACAACAGTATTTGTCTGTCTCACTAACTCTTTTTTAATCAACCAGTTGGTGTCTGAACTTTATGGGTCGGGTCCCTGGGGTGGATAAGGGGTTGGGTCTCATGAGAACTAGACAGATGACTCAATTGAGTTTCCCAGGGATCAAATTCTAATAAATCTCAGCAATTATGTTGCATGAAAATAACTTATTCCTTTATCCTTATCTCCTCTGGTTTGTAGCCAGATTTCAAGACCGTATGCCTTGGAAACTGAATTACACCTTGGACATTGCTAAACTCATCAAGTCCAATGAGAAGAAATATCTACCAAAAGCAAGCATTGAGCAGAAAATAGACAGGTTCCTAATTTATTGATTTATTTAAGCGACTGAGTGGGGTTGGATAGTAAATAGATGTCTGGTAAATGGTACAAGTCAGAGGACTTTTCTATAAATTACTTTTACACTATAGAGTATCATAAACCAGTACTCTAGAGGGAGAAGTATGAAACCTAGAGGATCAACATTCAATAATGTGTGTTGTTGGTGTTTGGTAAAATGAAGACATTCATTAAATAATAAGGATTAGAAGCTTAAATCATTATTATGGTAATATATGTCTGCAAGTACACAGATAAATGGCACCTCACCTTATCATAATAAACACCTTTAAACACAAGTTCTTTGCAGGGATCTCCATGGGATTGGATTGTTTTAGAGGATTTAGACTTTTAATTTCCAAAATAACATCATTATTGAAGAAAAGGAGGTGCATTCTGTATTTTTCCGTGTTTTCTTTTTTTTAAGATCCTTTTAAAATGTTGTTTTCATAACCTATAATATGTAAGTGGGAGTAGAATGGCCCGGACAAACTGTGCAATGGCTTCAACTTCTATTTGGACACCAGGGATATGGAAAGCAAAGAAATGGTTTCAGCTTCATTCAATTATGCGCAACTGTGGCTTGAATAGTTCCAGGAGCATTGTTGGCCTGCATTCCTCTTCCTGGACTGAAGGAGGGGGATATGTTTGCTATAATATTAAATGACATATCTAAAAAGTAATAAAATGATACAGCAAGATATTTTTTATTTGTGTGTGTGTGTGGTAGGTAAAATAAAGTCATACAAGAACCCTTATTTATGAGCATATTGCTAAATGCTTCCTTCTGTTCTTTGATTCTCTTGAGTCAAGTTACTAAATAATATTTAATACATTCCCCCTGCCCCCAGGGAGTTTGAACGAAAAAGCAAAAAAAGCT
Source organism: Amia ocellicauda (assembly GCF_036373705.1). Lineage (NCBI taxonomy): Eukaryota > Metazoa > Chordata > Actinopteri > Amiiformes > Amiidae > Amia > Amia ocellicauda. The sequence continues at coordinate 13,194,553 of NC_089855.1, forward strand.
GAATTGTGAGACAGTCTACTTAGGTTTGTTAGTAATTTTTTGCTCCACTATTTGTGCTTTTCAATCTGATATACTGAATGATAGGTACAACATGTTAATGTGTGCTAATGATCATTTTAAGTATTAATATTATCAATAATAATAATAATAATAATAATAATAATAATAATAATAATAATAATAATAATAATAACAAGTTCTAGAACATGGAACACAAGAATGTGTGTTCACTGGTGTTTGCTCCCTTTTCTCCTTTCAAATCCTAATACAAAACCACAGAGATAAATGGTCACTAAATACATCTGTCATTACAATTCTGTCAGGGGAGATTAGCACACAAAAAAAAACCTGCCTGAAGAAGTTGTAGGTGTTAAATCTGTGCCTGAAGGCATTAACACCTACCTCTTCGTATTAACCATCAAATGGCACACTTAACACAGACCAGCGTGCAGTTTGGCTTCAGTTCATTATTTTGTAGTTTATGTTTATGTCTATGTTTCATCAGCTACAATAATTCGTCCCCAAAATAATTTTTAAAACAAAATGCTGGGTCACCATATATATGAAATGTTGGCTATAGTAAATAATACATTGCTCAAATATAAGGACATTGACGTCAATGAGTTGACTTACATCCACTGTGATATTTCTCACTGTTATACACGACACAAAGCAAATCAGTGTCACTCATTGTTTAAAAATGTCTTCATAAACCCTCTGCATGAATTAGACTCTTCTATAATCAGTCAACCTCCAAAATGAAAAGATGTTACACTACACTAAACACACACACACCCACACAAATATTACAGCTTATTTTCGTATAGGTACCAGCGTAACTGCCTGAACTGCTGGTGTTTTTGCTCTACGATTAGACTCAAATCAATTGCTTGTTTACCCAACTTTTTTAAAATTGGGAATAAATATTGTGGCCTTTTTTAATGGAGTGTCTTTGTGGGAAGAGGGACTGAGGATAATGTAATAAAAAAAAAATCCTGAGTCAGCAACAGTTCATCTATCGCTGAACAAGACACTCAATAATCTGGTCTGGCATTCCAGTATCCTGCTGCTTTGCAGATTTCAAGTCATTTTTGTTTACTGGGAACTGATTTTTTTCCCTCCCTCACTGGCAGATACAGAGAGATAACTTCTAACTTTGTTTTGACACTTTTGATTAAGGACTATTGAAGGAACACCTGTACGGTTTGGAACAATGACTCGGCCCTTAGAAAGATTGATTTTCTACATTAAAAAGGGTGCCTTTGTCTAAAGCCACAAGGTCTTTTGTTATGTTAATGAGGCATGGAAGATTTCCAATTCAATTTCACCTGAGCGGTGGTCAGCTACAGTTTCTTTTGTGCGGTGTCCCTCGGGCCCCTCCTTGTCTTTTAAACTGCAATTTAGCTGCAGCGACGGATGGAGTAAATTGACAGCCGCTCGTACACTCGCGATGATATTAGAGCCATCCACTTCTATTCAATCACAGGGAGAGTTGCTCAGTCTATATTGGAAGCGCATGGTTCCAAGTCTATAGACCTCGCAGAAAGATGAAAGAAATGGTAATAATATAAAAAATGCTAATCCTGTTAACTCTCTGTTTAAACAGTGTGTCTTTTCAGGTCTGACAGTGTAAAACCAAATCTGAGTAGCTACACATGTACTGCAGTGGTCTCTGAGGCCAAACAGCACAATAGCAATTAAATAGCAATCTCATAAAGTGGGCATATCTACTGTTACATTACAGTCAAGCAGGCCTACAATACCTGACAATCTACAGTAATGAGTTTTGAAAGTGAGGATTTTTTGGCATTAGCTTAGACAAGCTTGTCTAACGGGATTGATTATTTTTTAAGTCCTCCTGTAAGGCTAGAAAGTTTAGTTTTTATTTAGTGATTTATTTTTTTCAGCTGCAAAAAAACTGCAACTAAGGTTGGATTATCAACCTGGCTCCTTATTCACAATTTGTAAGTGTTTCTATATATTAATGTTTGCTTATGTACATACAGACATTGAAAAGAAGAAGGTTGCAACTTTTTTCCTTTGGTATATACCAGAATTTTGTGTGTTTTGTCACCCCAATTCAAGTCTCTTCATTGTTATTAAAAGTGAATCAAAGTGGCTGCCCATTTATGCATTTTCATATCATCTGGAAAGGGTATTGGAACTGTGAAGGACATGAATGAAACGCACACTGCTCATTCTAAGAGGTGCTTTTTAAAAACTGACATATTTTAAATATTTTTGTACAGTGCAATCAAACAAACGAGGAGTTAATTAATTAACACAACCACAACCATAATTGTACAGCTACAAATATAATTCTATAATGGCCATTTTTATATAAGTAATTATTATTATATATTTTTTTTGTAACATTCAAAATTTTTTGAAACATTTATCACATTTTCTCATTTGCAAATAGTCTACATAGTTTTTTGCTGTAGGTATGTGCCTGTGTATGTGTGTATAGATTGGTCTCCCTTTTCATATAAGTATACTTAAATCCTGTTTTTCTGAATGTTTAAGGAACAGTTTTGTCATTGTGTTTGCATTAACATACTGATGTGATTAAAATAACTGTGCTATAATGGGCTTTACTTTATTATAATTTTGAAATACTTTGACATCAATTAAGTGTACAGATAAGTATAAAAAAAGTATCATTTAAACATACATAGGAAGACACAGGTTTGCACATTTCCAACATACACGTACATCTCTTTTTCGTTGTTCTGCTGTAGAGTACCCATTATTTAATACATATAATAAAACTGTCAGAGTGTTGGACATTGGCCATCATCCTCAAGCCTAGCCATAAAATGCGATCAGTGTTTAGCATTAGGAGAGACACAAAAGGTTGAACAGCTCTCTTATAATGAGATATGGGATACAAGACTTGACAAGGTTGGTGTAAGAGCAATTTTTAAATGGATGTATACTACTCACCCCTGACATGAGCACTTGCTGTAATTACAGCATAGTAGATGGCAAAGGCAGTCCTGAGACTGACTGAATGTTTATTCTCTGTTTATTTCATTGGAGATTTTTGCATACTTTCAAATCAAAAACTGACGTGCAAATGGACCTCATTAAATTCGATGTGGTAGCTGTCATATACCTATGGGTGAAATGTACCTTTGCTGTGCACTGTTTTCCAGATTAGACTGCTGAGAGGAATACAAACAAGCAATTTCTGTAGTAAAGATTTATCCTGAGTGGTTAGGTTTCTATCACTATGATCATGAAAAAAAAAAAAAAATGTGAAAATGAATTTGATAGCGGAGAACATTTCCTGTTTCTATTGTGTTTTCATATTAAGCACGATACAGATGCAGTTGCCGGGAATCTTATGTGGGGTTTTTCCATTTCATATTCAAAGCATCTCATGATTTTGCAAATTGCACGAGACAAAAACGAACACACGTTAATTATAAAACAACTTCCTGACAGTCATCTGGTGGTAGCGGATCTCCAACCCCCCCTCCCCACTAGATAGAAACCTTTTGAATGTTTCTAGTTTAAAGCTCTTTACACTTTTTCAGACTTCATGCTTCAACATATCTAAACAGAAAAATCACAGAATGTATATGTAAATAATCAGAAGATATGTATTAATTAGCTTAATGATGTGAGAGCAGGCCGACCTTTGAGGGTGTACTGCCACGGGTAGGCCATTGAGCAGAGGCCAACGTAAAAATCAGCACTGTCTGAATTGTCAGTTGTCAAAGTGTTTTTTTATGGGTTGCTTCCTCACACATCTAGAAGCAAGCTGAATAAGCTAGGAAGTTGTATTATTTTATTATGGATATGCTTTATGTGACACTCATTCTAGAATATAATAAAAAAAAGTCATTTTTAGATGCATTATGGCTTTTAAATATAAATAAAAAAATCTGTGCCGTACAAGCAACATATGTGGAGCTTGATAGGGACAACGGTATTCCATGAAGGTAACAAAAGGCTTTCTTTTGTCAGCATTGTTGCAAACAGCTCAATCGGGTCTGCTATGTGGGTGTTTCTATACGGTGCGGTTTTACTCTATCAGCAGCGAGCAGCTTGGGTTGTGTAAGACTGGGGATCGTCATTGAAAGTAGCCCTGAGTCTTGTCCTAGCAGTGCGTTCTTGTGGCTTTACATTAAAATGCAGTAGCCTGTCATTTTGAAAGTGGAGGGTTGGTCTTTCCGCTATCATTTCCTGTGTTCAATGTACTGAGAAAGTGTTTTTCTTTTTTTTCTTTCCATTTTCTAGATTTTGGCTTATTTTGTGAATTTAAATACAATCATCCCATAGTGACAGTAGGCAAATGCATATGCTTAAACCAACAGCCCTAACAGAAAGCACATTTGTTATCTCTTTTTCTTGACTTATTTGTCATCAGTCCAGCCTTGGGTTTAAATCAGTATGTTATTTACACATTTTGAAAAAAGGACAGTGGTGAAAAACATGTGGGTCTTTGTCGTTTTAGGTATTTTGTCTTAACTAGTTACCTTTGTCAACGGTTGATACATTATTTCCTGTGCTTGTAATGCCCTCTAAAAATGAAAGGCCATTGGTGTGGTAACTTGACTCAGTGGTATGATGCACAATGGTTCGCTCCTTGCATCTTGACCGCATGCGCTGAAATTATCTAATTTATCTGAAGTTAATTTTTATATAAAATTTTGTACATTGATACATTATTACTCTCAAATAACTTGGTTTTGGTTGATTTTAATAAAAATTACTTAAATATTATAATAATTGTAATGCTATGAAGTGCACTACTATGTTGTTGTTGTTATCATTATAATTATTATTATTAATTTGCTGATTCCTTTAGGCAACGGTGCTCTGAAGTTTACTGATGCACCTTCCCTCTCATTTCGTCTCACTCTACAAAAGGAAATCTTTCTTTTTGGAAGCTACTTTTTTCATAGCTGGCAAGGAGAACCACTATTTTCACATTTTCTGTTTTGATTATAAGCATTTTAAACATCTATTAATACATCTTATTGTTATATATATATATATATTAGGTGGAATTATAATTCACTGCATCCTGGATACACTAAATGCAGCTCCAACGGATTTCTTGGTGAGCATTTAGTATTAAAAAAGACTAAGGAGTGAAGAGTAATTACCATTGTTCTGAACTTTAAAATGGTAGTTACTTGGTTGCTTATTTTAATTTCTTTATTTACTGTATTTAAGACCTGCTGTGCACAATGTCAAGTACCTCTGTCCTTTCAGTATTCCCAATTGCTATGGAAACATAAAATTCCAGCATTTACATAGGCTGCATAAGACCTATTAATTCACTATCTGAGCAGTTTATATGCTGAGAAGAGGATAGCTGAGATTAGCAGTTGCTGTTAAACCTACAACTGTTGTCAAGACAACCAACAAGGAGCCCAGAGATGTTCTAGACAGTAGAATTTAATTGAACCTGCAAAGTTATATGTTCATTTGTTTAAAAATGGGAGAATAGTGATAGCCTTCTGTAAATATGCCCTAAGCCTCTGGAGCCGGACATACATTACTGGGGTGGACAATTTAACATTTTCTCATTCTCTCTCCCCCTAAACCTATGGCTGCAGGTAGGCTACTACTCAATACTGGACACTCTTTCACCTGGTCTTCTTCTCAGATATAGACAAATGATTCAAACACAGTTGCATGTGTCCGTAAACGTTTGATCAAATTCCTCTCGAACAATCTGTATGGATTTAGAATTAGGGGGGCTACTCATAAAACATACTGTGTGTTTGTCCATGGCAGTAGAGGTGAACATTTAGCCTTTTGAACATGCTTAAATGACATGAGCCATTGCTTTGCACAAACTTCACCATCTGGTAGTTGGCTACATAATAAGAACTGGACAACTGGCTTTGCATTCTGACTTTTGTTGGCAATGTGAAAACTGGCAGTAATTTTCTGTCTTCTTTATGATGCTGGTACAAAGGGACCAGGACCTTTGTCTACTGTGATGGTACTGTCGCGAATGGGAAAAAACACAGTAGTGGAGATTTAACAGCACCTTCTGGCAATATAGCATATATATTTTTGTAATTCTCCTCATCCCAACAAAGGATTTTGACAGAGAAAACAACTCATCATATAAGCTTCTTAAATACACCTTTTTTCATTGTGTTTTGGAGGGATTTATTATATACTTTAATTGAAATTATAAACAAGAACGATGATTGAAGCATTTTCTTGTAGCTAGTTTTGCATGGCCAAGTGTTTATATATCATTTTCTGTTATAAGCAAGATTTCCATCAGAATTCCAGTATTTTGACTGCCTATATATATATAACTATATAACTATATATAATTATTTAATATCACCTGGCATGATATATGTTTTGTTTAAACAAGATGGGATGTCTCATTACACATTGTGTGTGTTTGTGTGTGTGTGTGTGTGTGTGTGTGTGTGTGTGTGTTCTCAGTATATCGTGTCTTCCATAAATCATAATTTTTCATATCTGAATCTGGGAAAGGAATATTCATAGGAACATATATTTTATTTGATAATGGCATGCCCTCCGCAAAAGACATTATCTTCTGGTGCCTGACCTTGACTTTTGTTAAGTGCCTTCCTCTTTGGCTCAGGACACTTCACTGTCCCTGTAGTCAATTTGATAATGCCCACTGCATTGGACATAAATGCTTAATTTGAATATTCTACGGCAAAAATATATAATTCATTGCAATAAAATGTAGTCTTCTTCACCAGTGTAGACTGTGTTCAGCTTAAGGTAGTTTTCTTTTGAACCAAGGATTCCTATATTTAATGCTACGTTAATATGAAACACTAAGATTGTCTTGAAATATAAAATGAATATGCATAGGTGGGCAGGACAGGCTCAGCGTATTTGTTGTTATTGTAATTTATATATATATATATATATATATATATATATATATATATATATATATATGTATGTATATACATATTTACGATCGATAGGCCTTCAGTGTACAATGTCGAGCGCTTCAAGAGCAGATAAACAGTCCCACAATTGACCGGCATTTGCATAGTATGCTGTGTATTTAAAAAATGAATCTGGACATATAAATAGACCCGAATGTAGTCATAATTATCTTCCACAATATGTCTTTATGAAGCACAGACTGTACAAATCGAGTAATATACGCCTTGCTGGGGCATATTCTTGTATCCTACTGTACGTATGCATGCTCACCTCATACAACATACACATGCTAAATATTTTTTTTTCTTTTTAAATAAAAAATGCCCTATGGGTTGAAACTGTTTGTATCCCCCCTTTAATTCTTGTGAATATAAAAGAGTTTAGAATTCCGTATTGACTACCCATTTCTGCAGCTGCCGATCTGAGTAATAGGATTTCCTTGGTCAACTTCCCAGTTTTTGACTGAGAATCCGTTTCACTGCCCCTGGGCGGATTAGAAGCGAGGAAATCTTTCTGCTTGTGTAAAAAGTTCTCCTGCAGGAGTTACAGCTCCCTCAGCCCACACTGACGACTCTTATTACTCTTCTGATGATATGACAATTTTTGCGGATTCCGGCACAGTTTGACATTTATGGAAATGATTCAATTCTCCATTTCTTAATTCTATCTCAGTGAAGTGACAAACACATAACTAATACTTGGCAGAAAAAAGGAGGCTCAGTGTGATTAAAGTCAAACACTAAAATTATAAGGAAAAAGAAATGTACAGCACTGTATTTCCCTTTAAAAAAAACAGCTTGGTTTCCAGATCTGGGTGCATTAAACCGTCTCCTACTCAACAACAAAAGCATTTTTTTGCTTGGAGGAAATGCTAATATTGTTCAGCCAAATACGAGGGCATATTCATTATGAGAAAGAAAATATATATAAAAAACACTCCAACCTGTCAACTTGTCATAATCCAAAAACAACATCAGCTGTGGAATAAAACTGTCTTTCTTAAAAATAAAAAAAGTATTTTTCTATTAAAGACTATGAAATATTGACTGCACTGCAGGGAGTGAACTCATGAAAGATGTACTTGCTTTGCCAACTTAAGGAATATCTTCTAAAGTACTGTCTTCACCAAATGTAAGTTCTTGCCTTGAAGATTAGTTTGTCAAAATTAGAAGGTTATTCTGACCTTTTTCTATCTGAAGCAAATGTAAGAGAAAAGAATAAGAGCCTTGGCCAGTCTGCATTTGTGTACGTGTTGCTGTGGTTGAAAGTATCTGTGTGGGTTGCTAATTTAAGTAAGACCTCAGTCATGACTTTGCATTCACATAACCTGGTTTAAACAATTCTGCTTCTGCAGGCAACTCAAAGGGACATTCTTGCGGTGTCGTGAAATTAACTGGCTGCGTACTCACAGGAAAGCTTCCTCCTCGTATTAACCCCGGCTCTTGGCAGAAACAAACATGGGCAGGCATAGGTGCGTTAATCCACTGTGGTTGGTGAGCCAATATTGCAACCCTGGTTTCAAAGATACACTCGTATAAATGATACCTCAGGCGATTACTTAAGCCTTGTTTTCACCTGCTGTTCAGTAAAGGTTTCTTGTCTCTGTTCTGTGAAAACATGCCCACAGTTTATTCCCAAGATCGTATTATGCTCAACTTGACAGTAAAGCATTTGAGCACAATACTGCAGAGGGTAAGTCTAATTACAGGTAATCCTCGTATTTATTCCTCCATGAATCTGTATTCCATATTCTCTCTCCCAAAAGGAAACACTCAGCAGGCCACCCCCAATCTATTTTGTAACCAGTGGCCTCAGTAAGATGGGGTGAGAAAGAACAGAACCTCTCTTGAAGAAATATATTGACCCTTTCCAGTAATAAATGGATAGTGCTGATCATGGCATTTTGTCCTACCGGTACTATTTGTAATATAAATAAGTGATCAGGTAACGTAGTATTCAAAATCCTTCGATTATATGCCGTTGTGATTTTCCATTTGTGGAATATATTTCTCATAAATTTGTAAGGGGATGGTCAATCTAATTGTGATAATGACTGCCTTTCCTAAGTCACTGATGGTGATGGTTGATAATTATGAAAAAGGTGTAATTGTTGTCAAGTAGTAATACAATTCCATGTTTTAAAATTGTAACCATACTCAACTTTGTTTTCTGTAGGTCACCCCAAACTGCCCTTAAATTAATATTTGTACTCATTTGTGACTGTGTTTTTCTGAATGGGTCTAGCCATAGTATTCAAACTAAGAAGAGGGTTTAACAAAATGGTCAGAATTCCTGGTTTTACAGCCAACCACAGCTGAAGAAACTGGCTCATTTTAGAGATACTGCTAGATTACCAGACCGCAGAACATGGCTGTTGGGGTCTGATAAAGCAGACACAGAATTCATTCATTTTAAACCATAGCTGCTTTTCACTATATATCACAAAGCACAGAACATAATGTTATCGCTTAAACTTCACTGCGGCTTTTTAGTCACCATTACTTTTTCTTCTTTTTTTTATTACCAATTTGTTTTTAAATTTCAGGGTAAAATGTCAAAGTATAGGGCAGATTTTTTTTTAATGTGACAGGACACTTCTTGTTATTTTGCTGAATGCAAACAGGACATTCTTGTTTTACCAAAGTATTCTGATTTTCTTACATATTAATTTGGAAGATGAAAAGGTAAAACGAATAATAAAGCGAACAGACTTTTGGTGAGTACACTAGCAAGTTGCATCCCTCCTTCCATCAGTTCTGCATGTGCTGATGAGTTTCATAGCCCTGTTCTAAATACAGTAATTACTGAAACCTCTGCAGCACAGAAGACACCATTATTAATAAACACCATTAACTGACTTTCTGAATTCTTTTGGTTGTCTAGATATACTTTAAGATCATATCTTGAAGTTGCCAATTGCCTAAGGGTAAAACTCAGAGTTCAATTACTGCAGTCAGACAGGCGGGATAAAAGAAAGTCGGTGCAGTTACAGATGAAAGATAGGAGACTGCATGTAGATGACATGAAAGATTGGGCTTCATAATCAGCTTATAGCATTAAATGTCTTAAATTCCAGTGCTGCCCAAAATATCTATTTTCTTTTGTCCTGCTAAATCCTACTTTGTTTGTATTTAATGGAGGTTTATTATTCCACAACAGCATTGTCATTGTAGTGAGCTCTTTCTTGATTTATAAAGTATTGATTCATGAAATTTGTCATGAAAAATCCTTAGATGGATTGTAAATGATTTTTAACTTGAGTTGCCTTTCAATAATATTTATCTCTAGGAGTCCTGATGCTGTTCTGTTTTTTTAGGTAGGTGGTTCTTATGAAAAAACAAACAGTGATGTTCATAAGCTTTTTCAGCTTTCAGTATTAACAATGCATGAGGTCAGTGTCATTTTACACGTCAGTGTTAATGTTTATACCGTTTGTTAAGATTCATTCACCATCCATTTGGTGATGACAAATATATGTATTTGTCATTTTCTGTTTTAATATACAGAGCATGGCAAAATTATTGTATTATAGCTTTCATATCCATAAATCATGGTCGCATCTACAACTGGGAGTTGGGTAGGGATACCAAAATGATCTGCTTAGAACATATGAGCAAAACTGGATAAAAGATCAATCAAAACTGGCATGCAACTGTACATCAATACAAATACTTGAGAATTATATTAGTTTGTTCTAAACACTAGCCTTAAAGTTTCTGATCTCAAAAGAAACCCCTAGGATGTTACTTTTTGATGGAATTCATTTGTGCTGTTTAAAGGAAGGGTAACATTGCTTTGCTGAAACCTGTATTTATATCAACAGCAGAACACTGTCAAGATGGGAGGGCTGCTACTTTATTTTGAATTCTATTCTGTATTTAAAACTCACTTTTTTTTTTTAGAACTATTATGAAGAAATGCCATACAGCATTTGTGGAAATTTGGTAGAAGCTGGGTTGAGTATCTCTGCAGGCAAGATCTTTGATTCTACAGAGGTTGCAATGCCAAAAATATGTTTCCTTTCCAGATTAAAGTTCTTGCACATTTTAAACCAATCCTGTTTGGATGTATAGTAGCATAACTGCTGCCAATGCAGACAGATCCCCTGCTTCTCTTCTTTTCCCAACACAGTAAGGAGCTGTCATTCTCGATTCTCTTGATAGTCAGGCCTGCAAAATTAGATTAATTATGAGCACTTGTGTAAATTATGATTCAGGCTATAGCTAATTCACATTAGCGCCTTTTTTAGGCAATCAAATGAAAATTATTTTGGATTCTTATTTTGGATTAGCTGAGTTTTGGTCTGCAGGAAAAAAGTTTTCACAGTGCCTTGCCTATTTTAATATCTCTCTGAAAAAGAAAAATGTACTTTAAAGTATACCTGAAGATTTTTTTTTTCCACATTTGACTTGTCTTTCTCACTGACTGATCTCATATTACTTTAAATGCAGGGAGCATTTTAACCCCATCCCCCTGAAACCTCTCCCTCTCTCCCCTGTACACAATATGTAAAGAACAGATTTTATGATTCAAGAAGTAGATAACATAAAAGCACAGCAAAGAAGGGTTGAAGTTGTATTTATTTCTTTACTATTAAAATAATAATTAAAAATAGAACTTCTGAACATGAAAATGATTTTTGGGTTTGTCCATTTTGGGGTATTTCACTTAATTCATTTTGCTTAGATAATTTCCTAAATTCAAAAAACCATAACCATTATTATTCTTGCCACAAGCAGTAAGTGCAATTTTTAAATAATAATTGTGGAACATAAATTCAAGATCCATTAGCTATTTGATAGTTATCAAGGCAAAGAAAGCAAAGCAAATGTTATCATGGTGCACGGCATCGTGGGAGTCAACACAGGGCTGGTTTGGGTGAGAAAGCTTCAATAAAAAAATAAGTTGAAAGTGGCAGAACTGACATTACAGTTAAGACAGCTGGGAGCCAAAAGCAATGAAAGCTGATGTATTTCAGATATGTGTCGCTTAAGGGAAGCAACAACACATTCAAAGAATTCAGAAGGTATTTTACTTCAGAAGAAATCAGTGACGTTCATTACAAAAATGTCAGTTGACCAACTTCACCCCTAGACGTTAGCGACTGGCTGCAGTAATTATGTAAATGTAATAATAATACTAATGTAAAGAACTGAGACTTTTATGTGACTGTTATGGTAAAGGGGCTGCAGATTGCTTGGGGATTTGAATGGTAGTGAGCGGGGAATTGTGGGCTCTGGCAGGGTTTTCCAACTTCCCGATTTTGTCAGTACTAGATCTGGCACCTTTATTTCCCAAGCGACACAAAAGTAACTGCGACTAAAGACAATGTAGCGACCTCCACAGCAGCCCCGACAGCAGCCACATTCATAACAAGACGTCGCCACTATTGTATAAAGCCCACCCCAAAAGAAAAGTGTGTACAAAACCACAAACACATTAAAATTAATAAACAGACGTGTAATATACTAGACCTAAAAATAGACGTGTAAACTGCACCTGGACATAGGTAGGGATATATTGTTTTATTTCAATGTTTCTTGGCCCTCTTCTCCTCTCCTCTTAATATTATATGAGTGTAATATTGTCGCTTTCGCTAAAGAAATAGTACATATATTAGCAGCTACATTTGAATTTTGAATGTGTAAATAGAGACAACCAAGTATCTTGGGGACACGTCTGAATATCTCAACGGGTTTCTACTACATTTTAAACTTTACATTTTAAACTTTGCATCCATTAAGACAGCATGGAAGACACAATTTTAAGCAACAACACCTATCAATTTGGAGATTTATATTTTTACTGTGGCATAAAATTGCTTGTTAACCAAAATGCTTTAGCTAGCATGACCTAATGAAATAATACGTAGCATTGGTTTTGTGTATGTATATCTGTGTGTGTGTGGTGGTGGTGTTTTTTTATTGTGCCACATTTTAAATTGGGAGTGTATTTCAAGAAAACATTTCTGGACAGGAATTCATGTTAGAATCTTGTATTTGATTTCCAGGCTTGTACTCTGCTCTTGATTTCTACTGAATTGGATAAACTACACACTAAAAACAGTTGCTTTGAACTAGTAGGCTTTTGTGATAGCAATTATGTGGATGCTGATCTCCTTTATGTAACGTATGGGTTAATAAATATAACTGGTCGTAGCTCTGACCACTGTTGCCCTCTGGTTCACTGAACCAGCCAGTATAGCCGCTGGCTTTGCTGCTGATAATTAGATGGCCGAGTTGATTCCTGGGACACAGTCTCTGCCAATGATGTCCGTGTAATCCCCTGGTTTTCTTACATTGGGACTTCTGTTTATTGGCATGTAATTAGATCAGGATGTCGCACCATCAATATCAGTGTAAACATCAGTGAGTAAGTGGCTGATCCTTATAAAGATGAACAGCCTAATCTCCTTTCTTATCCCAAGGAGCTTTACTATTACTTAGGCTTATTATCTTGGCTGGGCTTACTGATGACTACACCAGGAAAGCAAGTGGGATGTTGAGAGGCTTTTGAATCAACAGCAGAATTTAGGGGCTAAATATATACAGTACACAGAATGTGGAATTATGTGCATGATAGCCTGAAGATTAATTTAGATACTCTTTTTCTCTCAGGTTTTTAAAGTCTGGGTTTTGCGTGTATCGGCCTATGATTTCTTATCTATGGACCCACTTTTTCTGATATTCAATATAGTGATATTCAGTATTTTGTAACATTCTGTCTAGTTTAATTTTTGGTACATCTCCAGGAAATGGTCTCTATATATTTTCAGGTCACCTTCATAACCCTTTGCTTCAGTGCACAATTGGCTACACTGATACAGACAAATAAGAAATTTAAATAATCCAGGTAGAGGTAGATTATATACAATGTTTCTCTTATCATTCTATATAATTGCTCATGTCATGTGGAAAATGATTTAAATTTCTCATCATTATTGACTTATGTCTGACTTACTTTTGAACTATTGAGTGTATACTGTATATAATATAAAATCAAAGCTGACCCCTGATTAATTTTGAACCCATATGAATAGAGAACTGTTGTAAAAGTTGTAATTCCATACAGTTGTAAGTCTGCTCTTATTTTAATAAAAAGCACAACAGTCGGTGGTTATTTCATCTGCAGTACTCAAGCTACTCAAGCTACCATAGTCCATGTGAACAGTTATTATTTTCCAGCCCTGCAAGTACCATGTCTTCCAGTTCAACAAATCGGACCGTTAGACCTGTCCTAATAACCTTACAAGCACGCCAGACATCATGTTATCTCGGTTCTCTATTGGGGCTAGTCAGTTCAAGGTATTTGCCATGTCCATCTTGTGTTTCAACAAATATATTCCAAAAGTGTAATTACGTTTAAGGACAGGCTGTAGTTGGTTTGTCCATGACAGGCTGTGGATTGCTGTGGTGTATTTTCCTGACCTTAACCCTACAGAAATGTATTGGGATGAGCCTGACAGGATAGCGAAAACGAAGATTGCAAGCAGCATTAATACGTTCTGGGAGGTGAACTAGAATGGAGTCTGCAGAATTAGATGGATACACTGTGATACACTATGGGTGTTATCAAGAGGGGGGATTTTGAAAGGAAACATTTGTAATAAAACATCAGCAAGACATATTCTATGTTGCCTTCTTCTTTAGAGAAACTTAACAGTATATTCTGGCTCTTGCGTCCCATATGGAGTACTCATAAAGGCCTGACCTGATTTCATTATCCCCAGTGTGTCTACATGTATACACACACACACACACACACACACACACAACACATCATTTTCAGTTTTCTAATGTTTTTCTTAACTATTGCATGCAAAATAGGAGTTGCCAGTAGTCTTTTTCCATTGTCTACTGATATTTACACATCTTCCCAATGCCTCCCAAACAAAGATGTCATTGTTTAATGTGGCTCGTGATTAGTTTACTGTTGTCTGATTAGAAATTAATTAAAACGATGAAATTAATCTTTGGAGGAATGGAAACATCACAGCAGTTTTATCCCCTAGAGACGGGGACACTGGAGTACTTCCATTGATAGTCACAAGGAGAATTTATTTCACCAGACAGGAGACTCCACATGACGCCTCTTTAGGTAATCAGCTTGGTGCATTTTTATGCATCCTAATGAAATCAATAATAGATTTAAAATGTTAATAACAGCTTCATATCTTCAAGGCACACTGCCATACTCGAAGGAAATTCACAAGGACAGTAGGCTTGTCACATCATTGCTCCCTCACAATTGGTGCAGAAACGTGACAATGCAGGGCAAATCGATGAAATACAAGGAAAACCTTAAAAATTGTATGCATGTAAAAATGTTCTATCTCTAGTTACTCTTCTGTAGCCTATTTTAATTTTATCTCAATCTTAATATGCAGACTTTTCAGTAAACAGAGAATACTGCTAAGATTAGTCTTGCATTTCATAAGAGAGGATTTGAAAAGCATGGGATGATTTTATCCAAAACGGTGCCTCAAATCCTGTGTTAGGAACTTGATCTCAATGTCTCAATCTCATTGAAGTGACCTTCAAATGTTTCCATCCACAAGACCTTTCTGCACAAAGGTTTGTAAGGCATGGACAATGTTTTCTTCACTTTTTTTATATAAGGAACTATTTAGGCCTACTTAAAATATTAGACAATAGTCCCATGCACATACCATATTAATGTGATATAGATTTTTAACGGAAGCAAAGTAAGGTAGTAGTGCATTTGGGAACAGAAAACCACTGAAAGGATACATTTAATAAATGATTTGCTAAAACAAAATGCTCCCCACTTTTTTTCCGAATTGTTTATTTCTCTTATTAAATACAGACCTTTATGCAGACAAATTAACAGAAACACTCTACTGATAAAAACAAACCAACAAAATTAAACTGATTCTGTTTAGGGACAGCCGAATCAGAATTACAAGTATTGTGCATCTGTCACATTATACACAAACAACACCCACACCAGTCGTGCAGAATGCTGTAGCTTCTACAGTTGTGTTTGTATGTCTGCAGTCCAGTTCTTGATTAATTGTGTTGATTGTTGAGTTCTTGCAACTAGGACCCATTGAGCGTTGATCTTTAAGTACAACTTATTGTCCATCATATTGTTAGTATTGGTTTAATCTGATGAAGAGGATGATCTGATCATAAAGAGCTGGATCCTGTGTGGGAAGTCAGTTCATATTGCCTACCCCTGTGTTTTGTTCTGTGGATCTCCACCCATCTGAAACTTTCTCTCTCTCTCTCACTTTTTTTCATATGATGAATGCAGTATATGCCACAGACATGTTTGTCAGGTAGCAAATGTTCTAGTGGGGCAAGTCAAGCTGATCATGTTGAGCTGTGTGTGACGCCAGAATGAGCGGGTGCAGAGGTGGTGTGTGCTCTCCCGGTTCAGGTCACTACTGGAGTAAAGTTTCTACAGCCTGATGGGAGACCTGGACTCGTTTCTGCGGATATGGGGAGGCCCTCTGTGCCACTGTCCACACCAACCAACTGATTTTATTGGTCGCACGGATGTAGTGTGGTTTTTATTGAGGTTTTTAAGGCAATTTTTGCAAAAACAATTACAATTATGGCAAAATAGTATTTTTTTAAGTTTAGTTTGAAAGGTGGGGGAGTGGGTTGTTTTGTGATGTTATAGTTTGTGGTTTTATGCGTAGGTCAGGACAGGTTATTTTTCTCTGTGTCCTTTTCAATTTGTAATAAAGCTGTTAAAAATTCTCTCTCTCTGTCTTTCACTCATTCTCTCCCCCCATGTTCCCTGCATGTTCTGGTACAGTACATGCAGTCAGAAAGTCGTCTTCCAGTGGCACTTTAGCAGAGGGAAGTCAGTGGAGATTTCTTAAGATTTGATTTTGTATTTCGATGCCTCTGTATATCACATCTGGAATGGTGTCTGGGAACTGTTAAGCATGTGAAATCCAACATAGGTACTTGTTAAACAAGTGTCAGTACAGATAGAAAGCAGGCAATGGCATTTTGAAGATCTGCTCTTGGTTGATAGTGGTATTACTTGAAGTAATGCAAAACGAAATTTCCTATTTCACTAGGAGAGCGAGCTTTTGAAGCAAATAACCAATCACACGAACAAACAAACAAAGACATCATTAAGCGTCATCTCTTTTTAATTGTTTTTCATGTGCCGTCCTTGGTTTTTGTGAATTAACCCTATGATAAGTGTCTGAACAATCTAAAAAATAAAGAAAAGAAAATGATTTCAAAGCAGATTAAATGCTTTCCTTTCTGTTTGAATCAAGGACATTTTCAAATTGTTTTATTGGCAAACATCTGAAGTATACACCTCTTATTTTCTAACCTTTTTGTTAACCAGGCTACAAACATGATACTTCTTACATTATTAAATATCAATTTAAAGCTGTGTTTGACAAAGTGTGCCTTATTCTGTAACTTGCATGCTTATCATCTTCACAGAAATCAAAGAAAATGAATAAATGGATGTTATAATCAGAGAATTCTTAGTCCCATTTGTCTAATAACAGCTCCTAATGTATATAATGTGTTCTCTGACTGCATGGTAGGCACAATTTGCCTTAACAGCTAGGAGACTTTAACATTTTATTCACAATTATACAGTGGTAATGTTCTTCTTTTTTCCAGTCTTGACAACTACTGAGTGATTAATATAAAGAGAAAATGTATGCAGAATGAATGATGCCACATACTACACTGGAAATTACACTGTTAACACATCTAGGCTAATATGATACTTTAGGTATGACTGTATGTGTATTTATTTATTCAAAATACGTATGAGATAATTTACAGGGGAAAGAAAATGCTTACACAACATCCTTAAAGAGAATCAGTTAAATTCTGAAGAGATGAGCTGGATTGTATGTTGGGAGTACTGCAGTTTGTAGCAGTGGACAGAGTTTTTTGTGATACTGAAAGAACTCCCAATATACAGAACTTAGGTAATGGTTAGATCAGAGCATGCAGTTTAAGGCGACTGCAGTAATTAGTTATACAATTAAGTGTTAATCTCCCGCACAACTTGAAGTTGGGGAGTCTTGAAGCAATCAAGGGAGACCACCCAGGAAATTTGGAGGGATCACCTCTTGGCAGCACCATGTTTTTTTGTGTGTGCGCTATTTACTAGTTTGTTTCTTGTTATAATTGGAAATGAGTCTGTTTTTCAAGCTTCTGAACACAATGTATTGTGAGAAAGTTAGTTTGTTTAATTCTGTGGATTAAATTCTAGAATTTCTATGGCTGTCATTCCCGATTAACTCTCAGTAGTCCAATGACATAATTTCAATCAAGGCCCTATAATCCAGAGTCACAACAAGATGTTTAAACCTCCATCGAGTATGAAATAGCTACTTTCATTAATTTAAAAGAGTACATTTCTCTAGGCAGAAAAGGTGTACCAACTGATTGCTTGTACCTTTTGAATGTCCTTACTCAAACTACATCGCTAAGGAAACTA
The DNA here is from genome assembly GCF_036373705.1 of Amia ocellicauda. Classification (NCBI taxonomy): domain Eukaryota; kingdom Metazoa; phylum Chordata; class Actinopteri; order Amiiformes; family Amiidae; genus Amia; species Amia ocellicauda. Next base: position 13,212,928 of record NC_089855.1, read on the forward strand.
CCTTTTCAAATCCTAGATTCAAGCACTACAAAAAGTAGAAATGTACAAAAACAGTTGTGCTTCTGCAGATTTCTTAATTCTCATGTGCTCCTTCGGCTTTAAGCCCCACCAGTGCGGTAGACTTGGTACGTTGCTCCATCTCGAATGTATTAGCTTGGTGACATATTGGTTTCTGAAACATTACTGATTGTCCACTCCAGTCAGGAAAACAGAGTTTCCATAGAGATGAGGAGCAAAAGTGCTCCATGCAGCCTAATTGGTATGCATCTCCAGATCAGGTTCATTGTGCTCCCACTAATCACAGGATTCTCTCCGTAATAAGGATGGTGTACTGGAGAAATTTACTGCCTTGGTGTGTGTTTTTTTTTATTTTCCTGGCAGGCAGATACCCTGAGACTGCAGCGACTAGGCAGGATGACTGGCAGGCTGAAGGATCTGCTTAGAAGCATATGGGTAAAGACTGGCATTCGGTGCCACATGCATATGGCTGCCATTAAACTCCAGCTTTGCGCTTTGTGAACAGCTTGGGCCCGTGCCAAATAGCCCACCTGCTGGAAGGATACTTGTAAAAGCGCAACTCCAAATGATTGAAAAGCTACTAGAACAAACTGTAATAATAACGTGCTACCCAGATGGGGAGTAATTGCCATCTGAGCTCTGAAAGTCCTCTAGAAATAAAAACACGAGGCAGAATGTGGCAAAGGAAATGGAAAGTAAAAATATGTGTATGTATATATATATGTATGTTATTTGTTTATATAGATAGATAGATACATAGATATATCAGGGTACCAGTTTATTCCTAGGAACAAACATTAAGGTGTATTTTTCTTTTGTTTCGGACACACTAAGGTTTACTGTTGACGCAAGCATATGAGAACGAATGGAGAAATGCTTTAAATAATTTCTAATTAGCCCGAGTGCAATAATAATTGGATCCTTAATCTGACGTGTAATTAGCTGTACAATGTGTAAGAGTGTAGTGTAGCTGAATGAACTCGGCGGGGTCCTAATATAGGCTGGCTACTCAAGGCATTTTCTGGTGGTGAGAGGGCTGACAGAGCCATCTTTGTTCTGCTCTCTTTCTGTGGGTGGCCCAGGGCAAGAGAAAGACCCATTTGTTTCACAGTAGTTACTGAAGTAAACAGGCTTTTAAAGCCTCTTTTTTCATTTTTGAATTATGCATTTTCTTTTCTAGCATCCTTCCTGATGCAGGAACCAATGACCCGCCCCCATCCCCCTTCTCCCAACAAAAGGTAAATGTTTTAAATCCTTTCTCTTGGAACAGCGGTGCTCAGATGTTGTTTTTGTTTTTTTAAAGAATGACTCCTTGCAATCAGGAATGTTCTCGTTGCTGTACCTCGTCCTTTGATGTAAATTGTTCAGACTTATTTCCACATTAAGGGCTCTCCTTCTCTTTTATTTCAATTGGAAGACCATTTAAAACAGGAATCCTGCAAAAGAGAGAAGTAAAGCAATGCAATGAATTCAGTTTCACAGGGTGTGCATCAGGTGTCTCCTGGGATCTCTCTGCTAAATTAAAAATACATAGACTTCCATTTAAAATACAATGTATAAGATAGCTTATATAGTCTGCACATTGTACTTAAACATAACCAGTTGCATTTTCTGTCAGACCCATGTGAGAATGTAATAAGCAAATTGAATCACACTTTCACTGCCTGCCCACAAAGATGTCCTGTGTTTCACAGGTGCGAATTGTATTCTGTCAGGGCTCTGTACACACCTGTAGTATTGTAACAAGTAAGCAATGAAATGGCGGCGATATAAATTACTCATTAAACACACAGCTGTTGCTACGGTTAGTATTTTGTTTTTGCATTGTGCCATGTTGAATGCTGATGCTTATGGAGCACAAAATGAAAAAAGCTACTAAATAAATAATGACACCTATAGAAAGTGGAACTCCTCCCAAAAACAAGAAACATAGAGACACAATGGCATGATATCTATGTGCTTTTAGGTTTGTATAGATGGATATACTATATGCTTTATATGTATAAAATGTTTTCTTAAGTTGTTTTAGCATTTTAATAAAAATATAGTCTCTTCATGACTAAATGTCCCTTTGCTATTCAGCACACCGAGTCGCCAAGTGAGAGTCCTTATTTGTCATTAACATTTGTGGCCTTTAGCTTTTGCAGTCTTCCTAGTTGTGATTAGAAAACACTACCTCTGCTGCAATGACACTGCTGTCTCTTCACCCCTTTCTCAATAATTAGAAACGATAAGAGTCTTTTAGTCCTTCTTCCTTTGGAAGTGGCCATTCAGAGTGTTTTTCTCCTATCATATAGTAATGTGTATGTCCTTGAATAAGTCCAAGGATCATTTAACCGCTGATTACAACCTTTCCAGGTGGTCCAAGTGGTAACATGCGTGGCTGGGCCTTGGGGGATTCCATTGGTTCCATTCCCCAATTATCAGTCCCCTCCAGCATCGGAATATATATCATCAGGCCTGCGTTGTTACTATTACATTTTTGGTAACAAGCAGCAGAGAACTCCAATGCAGATTTTTTTTTCCAAAACAAGTATTCAGGATGGTACAGTTCCTGTAATTTAAATGTAACATCAGTTGGCAAAATTGTGCATCACAGATTGTTGCTATCATATGCATTGTCTTGTCATGTGCATATGACCTTTCCTAGGAAACTGTTGTGTATTTTGTTGTGTGCATGCGTAATGTGGGTCATACAGTATTTGAAAACAGATTTTGTTGTGGGAACTACTATGTATATGAAAATGTGAAGACTTGCAGCAGTGAATAGATGGACTGGGCCATAATGGCGCTGTGGTTTGAGTTATTGACTATGGCTTGTTTGTCAGAAAATCATAGCTTCTGTTACATTTTTAGCAATGTTTTCAGGGCAATGTGAGATTGAAATTCTTACTTGTAGATCAGCAAAATGTATAAAGTCAAGTCAACCTATATTAAAAAGGTAACATTTGTTGAAATGCAACACTTGTGGCTTCTAGTTGTGATGGCTATAATAAACTATAGTGGTATGGTGTTTGATATTCTTACTGGTAACTGTGTAGTGGATTGGTGGAAACCATTGCCTGAGAACTTTGGCACTTCTTAAAGATATGCTCACATATATAAAAGTACTGCTGGTCCCATGGCCTTTCAGTGACATTTACAGCTACTGTGCAAGGACATGCCCTTTTCTTTCTGTTTCTATTTTTCCCAGTTAATCAGGTGGCTTGAAAAGAAGCTAGATAAGGGTATTGTTTGCACTGACAATGTCCTGATGATATGGCCTGAGAAGATCACAGGAAAATGCTCCCTTTTCAAACGGGTAGTCACCAGAGGGAACTCATTACTTTAGTGCATCTAGGTTAATTAGCACACCAAACCTGAAAACGACATCTGTATTTCTCAGAGAATAGCTTTCTAAACATTGACAGCTCTGGAATAATTATCAGCCTAATGGATTTTATTCTCACACCCTGTGGTACAGATTACAGGATTTATTTATATGTGCCTTTTCATGCTTCATACCATACAGTGTTTCTTTTATCTGTATTCACTCTTACAAGAGTGGGACTGCGTGTTCTTGTAATAGTCAGTGTGCAACCGCAAATGTGAGTTTAAAACGGCACGTGTGTTTGAGACTATGAACCTTCCTTATAAGGGAACAGTAGCCAAAACTTCAGTGAATGTATTAAAAATTATTGTGACATAAATAGTTTTCTTTATTCCTCCCCCACAGAAAAAATAATAGCATGTCATAGCTCTGGTTTTCCAATAAAAAGTGCGATCATGTTTTGAATTATTTATCATGATAAAAGGTGATGGTTTTACAGCTGCACAAAAGGTTTCTAGTTTAGTCTCAGTGATCTTTGAAATGAGTGTAAGATCACAGGAAACCTCTAGAGGATTGCCTTATCTGACTGTTTCTCTTTTTCTGCTGATCAGAATCTTAAACCGTCTGTAGCTGAATATATCCTGTACATAAATATAGAAAGGGTGCTGGATACAAAATAGAAAGTAATTCCCGTACCTATTAATTACATTTACTGTTTGACACCACGTGTGTTTTTGTAAGAACAACACAGACTTGTTTATGCTGATTATATTAGCTATGCAGAATGTTTACAATCTGTTTTTTTCTCTCAACGGTAGCTGTAAACCACGTGATGGCAGTGATCTCAGTTAAATATGTAATGATCTTTTATTCTAACCTCAATCATAAATGGTGCTCAGTTATGTAATACTTTATGACAGAAAAATGTGTCCACTCAAAGTAAAACCCACAGTTACCCATAATATTTGTAATTGCTGCTTTTGGTCTTGTTGTATCCTTCCTTTAAAAACAAAACAAAGCACAACAAAAAGAAACTAACCCCTCCCACCAAACATAGTTTCTTATTTTGACAATAAATGTGTTCAACAGTAAAATCAATAAATAGAAGCTGTTGCAAAATACACAGTGAATATGATGATGCAAGCTTGAAATCTTACTTGTTCAGAGTTCAATCTAATAACGGAAGCACCAAAACAAACATATGATTTATATGAGCAGAGCTCATGTTTTCCTGGAATTTTATAGATTTCTTTATCATAATATCCCTCCCCCTTGTTAGCAGCCACAGCTACCCATATTCTTGCCATTATCTCTTGATTAGCCATTCTCAACTTAGATTATTGTATATTGTAAGCACATCAATTCTTTCACACATATGTAATTTATGTTGAATCTGACAGGGCATGTAGGGCCATTATCATGGTAAAGGAACTAACCCTTAATTTATAAGAAAATAATTACAGTAGCTTATATGAGTTATTTTAATAATATTAGGCTTTCTAGTCTTTTTTATTTGTTTGTTTTAAGTTGTTTTAAAGAAAGGATTTACTTTGGCACCAATTTGCAGTTGTCTGAGTCCTAAAACAGTGTTCTGCAGAATTAGGGAAAGTGAATATTTGCATGCTTGTGACAACCTTATACCAAGCAAGAAAACAACACTTCTTACAAGCTAGTGGTTAATTCCCCATTTCACAGCATTGAGTACGCATAGGCTGAGACCTTTGGAAGTCAGGGCTGGTTTAAGGCCAAAGTACCGACTGCATTGCCAGGCTGAAATCCTCGTTTTGAGACATAGTGAAGAGGTAAAGGGATAAACATAAACGGGGAACATAATTTTACATAGATACTTATTCTTATTCCAGTGCAATTTAAATATATTATCTAATCCATTAGAGTTTTTGAGTTTGATTAAAAATAACATGACAATTCACAGTTACTGCTCCCCCAATATAATAAAGCAAACTCAATTTTCTGTAATGACAGGTATCATTTTTATGCCAAGGAAATCGAGCATCCAGAATTTAACAGCATCAGCATTCACGGTCTACATTTTAAAGTATCTTCTATGAACCTCCTTGAAAAAACCTGTAACCTCTGCATGGATCTGTGAGTGGTGTCCACTGCTGGAGAATTCACACACGAGTGCATTACTCTCTGTCTATTTAAGCAATGATAATGAACATATATATGATAACTGAGAAATCCACAAGTACTATACTGGTTATTAAGCCCCTTTGGAAAAAATAATTAGCAATTTCAATCAAACCCCAAGCCTTTTATCACACTGTAAGATGTGAAGGTGAAGAACTATGTAAAATACATTTAAGATACCTGCACACCTCTTCGTGATCAAGCAGCACATACAGAAAGAGATCTTAAGCAGGCTTCAGTGAATATGAGATCTGTGTGTCACGTGCAGTACTCATGTGGTTTCAGTTTTCTATAATACTGCCGTGAATGATGGAGGCTTTGGTTTGTGTACGTTGCTGCTGGTGTAACATCCAGGTATACAAGCATGACCGTCTGCCTTATAAATAACTGATTTCTGTCCAAATTAAATGGTTACTTTGCACTGCATATTATACATAAGCGAGGGGACAAGAACAAATATGTAATTCTGAAAACATTAGTCAGTAGTTGCTGCCTAACTGTTGAACCCTCATGAAGTCCAGTGATTTCCACCTGACGTTTCTGTGTATCTTCACAATCCCTAAGACTTCATTTATGCAGACCTTCAAGTCAGGCATCACCTGGACTCAAACCTATATGTCATGTATTACATGCTGTCCTCTCTTGCCTAATTTATGAAGACTTAGGTGTTTTTTTTCACCCCTTAGTGCTCAAAGTATCAACTGTTTTTGTCGCCATAGTGACCATCTTTATTTTTGGGCAAATATAACATTTATTTTAGTTGCCTACCGGTGTCCACATGTGAAAATGGAAAGACTTGTACTCTTGCAGGATATTTATTATTGCTGTTGTTCTTCCATTCTGAAAATCTCTATCTCCTCCCATAGTTGTTGTGCTACACACACCAAAGGTTGTACAGCACCTTTACTTGATACCTTTTCATCAACAACTATTGATACATAATGTATTTTTTTAAATGTATATCAAGTGCCATTGAAAATATAGGTAGAGTGATCAGAGCATCACTCCTTGCAATGCAAATTTCGACGTTATATGGTCGATAGCCAATCACCTTGGAAAAAATGGCCTAGACTGGGATTAAATCAAATAATAGAAAACTACAGTACTAACTGTACTCAGTTGCGGCTGCATTTTTAGTAAGATGCCACTTTCTTCTAATCATAAATGTAACCGCTATGATGTACAGGTTTGTAGTTTGCTATTAGCGGGTTTGTCAAAGTTTTGATTTAATCCGGCCTCTATCATATTATTAATAAAGTGCTTGGTCTAAAGAGAAGAAGCACAACAGATTATTCTTTAATATATTTTTTGCAAAAAGTACTGTCACATTCTGACAATGTATCTTCAAATACTTCAAAATGTGGTTATTCTTATTATGTATTATTATTAAAAGCAGTATTTTAACATATAGATGTATATTTATACAATATTTTACAAGATTGTAGTATTTTATATATTTTTTAATAGCACCCACCATAAAAATGTGTTTTATCTCTTCCCATACAGATTCCAGCTTTGTTTAATTTCATGTGAAATCTATAGCTATCCATAATTTGTTCAAAATAATTTAAAAAATACTAATAATAAGTGCTCCCTGTCTCACTTATTTTCTGAGAAGAATGTGAAACCGGTGAAATATTTGAATTTGTGTAGGCTATTTCATACTTTTACTCACACGTTAACAATGAGTTTGCAGACATGTATGTTACTTTACTGTTTATGGACCGACAATGTACGTAGGACAGATTGGAATTCAATAGTGGTGGATATCGACTCACAAATTCATGAGTATACAAGTTAGTCCCAACTGTAATATGTTTAATTTGGCTTCTTGTATGCATTATGTAAAGACCCATTTAAACAGCTGATTTGAAATAATCCAGTAAATCCCACTTTCACTGCATTGGCATGAGCTGAGCCAGAAACGCTATGTTCCATATAAAGCACACAGTGTATATGAAGGCTGGCCAGTGGTAATCTGTATTCCCAGTGTAGCGCTTTGAATTTCAATCCCTGCATGAAAAGCTAGCATTCCTCATCTCTAAAGTAATTCTTGCCCCTTCTGAAAATGAATTATATCACCATATATATGTAATATACTGGAAAATATGTTTCTGTATTTAAAATACATTTCATACTCATTCCAAAAATATATGCGCTGAAACAAAATATGTTGGGAAATATTACCATATTTAAAGCGTATTTCATATTCAATGCAGAGTATATGAGCTGAATACATACATCCTGAAAGGTATGTAAATATATTAACATTATTGTATTTTAATATATATTGAATTTCTCGAAGAGGCATTGGCAAGCATAGAATGGTTTGTCTGTAAAGAATAATGTGCTGCAGGCTTTGGTTCAGATCCAGCTTACATTATGACCACTATTATTTTCTGTGCATTAGGACTCCTTTGGAAGCGGTTTTGATATTCAAATATTAATTGCTACAGACGCATTGGATTGCTTATGTGCGTTTGATCACATTTTAGTTTGCACAATTTATTAGATGTGCAGACACATATAGCACTGTTAGTTTTCAATGCTGTCTTTCTAGCATCTTTTTTGCACAACATGGCAAATATTACAACCTTGCAAAGTAGAAAAAAACAACATAGTAGACAAACACTTCAACCCTTTTTTGTTTTCACTGTTTTACTGGATAACAGTCTATATAGATGGCATGTTGAAATCGAAATTCAGAGCAAATGACAAGATAATCAATTTTTATGGGCTTCTTTTGTACTTTTTGTCATTAACACTCCTAACCTATACATGGTTGCCACACTATATAGCGCTAAACAAACAAAAAGCTCAGTGGTTAAGACTGACAATTGTCTCCAAGGGAATATAAATTATTCAGTGCTTCAAACAGAAAACATTTGGTTATTAAATTGCTCGATATGGATAATAGACTAATAATACTGTAAAAGAACACAACACAAGAATATTATATTACATTATTAATATTTAGCTGTGCACTACAACATTTTTCTGTCCATCAACATGGGTTCCAGCTAAAATAAATCACATGTTCTTTCACAAACTTTTTCCAGATAAAAGAAAAGCAAAGTTTAGCAGTATAATCATGGATTTTGAAATCTTTAACATTAAAGGATTTGTTTTTATGGTTATTGAAACTTCCTTTGATAATTCTGTCTTTTGTAAGTGGTGCTAATGATGTCTATAACGCCTTGGATCAGATTTGTTAGGTGCTCAACTCCTGTCCTGGAGGGTCACAGTCCATTGCGGTTTATAGATTTCTTTTTATCACACAGTGAGGCCTGGGAAAATACAAATAATTAGCTAAATTACGTAATTAACAACTCAGTTGGATTGAAAACTAGAAGATGTAGTGAGCTAATTACGATGCATTTGAGCACCCCTGTGATAAAGCATCCAGAAATAATGTTGTGTGAGATGCATTGAATGCTTTCTCATGATCAATTAATCCTATTCATAATAGTAGTCTTATATTTGTTGGGATTAGCATTTTTGAATTACTTATTCTACTACTGCTACTACTGTTACTACTACTATTACTACTTGTCAATGGTCTATGATGTTAAACCCACTTCTAAGTCCCGCTTCTTCTTCTGGCAGGACGGAAATCTGTTTTGCTCCCTGTCTGTTTGAACGCTTTAGATAACAGTCTTTACTGTGGAAGCATTATACTACAGCCTCGTGCCAATCATCCTCTGCTTTATACATGCCGAACAAGCTCATGCCAATATCCATGCCAGTTTGCCTCCTTTTACAATCTCTATATATGGGTCTTCAACTCCATCTTTTCCCCCCATTCTCCATGTGCTTGATAGCATCATTCACTCCTTCCAGCAGAATGTCTGATGCATCTTTGGGTATCAGGGTATGATCAGATTTTTTCTCTTTTACATTATCTAGCTGGGTCCTGTTGTCGTGGTATAATTTGTTATAAAGTGAACTGACTCTGTTGAAGTTCTGTTCCCAGTTTCTTGTTGAAATCCCATCCACCTGCTTGATTAACAGGATAGGTTTTTGCCCAGTCATTCGTTTTTGTAACACTAGAAATGTTTGGATGAACAGAATAACACAGTTCACAAGCACAAGTCCCAAAACCCTGAGAAGTGCATAGCGGAGTGATTGAATATCCCTCCTGGGATGTTGAACTTGTAATTGGTATCATGATGTCAACGACAAAGTAGATTTACAAAATACTGACAAATACATATTTTTGATCAATGAATATGGGCAGACTTTACACACCTAGATTTGACCTTTGTTCTTTACACAACTGTTCGAGCTCAGTACAGTTCCTTGCAGAGTGTTGATGGACAGCAATCTTCAAGTCTTTGCCACAAATGTTTGATTGGATTTAGGTCGGTGCCCCGACTAGGCCACTCAAGGACATTTATCTCTTGTTCCTTAGTTACTCCAGTGTAGTTGTGGCTATGTGCTTCAGGTTGTTATCATGCTGAAAGGTGAACATCCATCCCAGTTTCAGCTTTCTTGCAAAGGGCAGCAGGTTTTCCTCAAGGGATGATGTTCTTTGGGTGATGTGCTGTGTTGGGTTCTATGGGCACTGTATGTAGCCAATCTTTCCCCCCCAAATACTGGCATATTTTCCAATAGCAAACTCTCACCTGAGAGTTTTCATTGCAGAGCAACTGCTTTCCTAGGGCCGGTTTAAATCAAAACTTTGACCCACCCGCTAATAGCAACTGTACATAGTGGTTACATTTATGATTAGAAGTGGCATCTAACTACAAATTAAGCTGCAACTGAGTACAGTTCTGTAGTTTTCTATTAGCAGGGGGGGTTTAAGTTTTGATTTAATCCGGCCCCTAGTGTTTCTGAAAAACAACAACATAAAAATAGAAATAAGGTCCAACGTCCATTCTTACAATAGAAAACAATAAATCAATCATTTAAATTCTTAGAGACTCTCCTCACTTAAACAGTTGATCAGCATAAACACAAGTACAAGTAATTGAAACTGTACCAAAATAAGTAATGCATTAACTGTAACTTTTTTCATTTAAAGAACACTTTAACTACCTTGGTCAAAATGTCAAAGTAAATTTAGCACATCCAATATCTGTATAGCACCTGGAGTTAAACTTATAATAATCTCAGTAACTGTATGACATAAATCAACCAAGAAAATACACCCTATCTGCTTATTATTCACTTAATAAGTTCAATTGGCAAACATCTTTTCATCGTGTGCGAGCCATTAAATGAAATGCAAGACCCAGCAATTCCATGTTCCTGTGAATTGTCTTGGTGGTAAAGGACACCATGAAATCTCCTTTCTCATAGTATATGAATACTGTGCTGACGCAGTTACAGCTGGTGATGTAAAGGATAGTCAATTTAAATGGACAAAAAAAATCAACTCCATAATTTGTTTCACTTGCTTATCAAAATTGACCGAGCAGAATATATAATTGCTGCTCTTTCATAATTAAACATGCACCTTACAATAATACATTTATTGAGATTTTGTAGTCCTCCCCTACTTTGTAAGCGGTTACATGGGGCAAATTAGCTCCTCTTTTTCAGATAATGATTATATTTAAACGGGAAGGGAAACTATGAAAATATATGGATCATTTGTATATCATTTAAATCTCAGAAAATCAGAACAATCTATTTAAGTACCTCTTCAAATTATCTAGGCTTTTCACCTAAAAAAGGTAATACCCTGTACCAATAACACATTAAAACACTGTAAATGCCTCACTTGTGTGTGCTAGAGATGCTTTGTGGTAATTGAAGCTTAAATCTTAATAACATTTTGATCACTACTGCTTTAAAAGGCTCCATCATAAGATGTATAATGCATTTTGAAATATACCTGGCTTGCTGTAGTTCCTTAAAAGTATCACTAGTATACATAATGATTCACTTAAACTGACTTGGTCAGATGTATTTTGCATCATTTCTATGTAAATAGTACACTCCCAAATTGCTATAATATGTGATAAAAGTATAAAATTTGTGCTATTATTGCTTTTATATTACACCTTCCATCACTTAAACGGGCTGGACAGAATATTGGTACCATTTTGTATCATTAGCACATTTCTGATTGGTCACAAACCCTCTGGGATTATTCTTTGAAACAGTAAACGAGAGTAAATTACATTTAACTGCATGGCAGTTTTAAATACATCAGAGAAGCTCACATTACATATTTCAGTTAATGTCTTTGAAACTTCCCTTTTTTAAGATACCTCTGTCAATCTCATTCTAGGCCCTCATTTAAGTGCTGGATTTTTAAACTACACTATCCCTCATGACTTGCTGTAAAAGGAATGTTTTTGTGAGCATATATAAAGAGATACCATTTCCTACAAAAAAACATTCATTTTTTAAGTTATTAGAAATGTTAAACACCGCTTTTAGAACCACACTCTTTAGATGTTGAGTAATGCATGAACATGAATCTATGTCTTAACAAGAAATATTATTTTCCTTTCTCTTTGGAAGTCCTCTTCCCTGAATGCCAATCATTTCACAGGCATGATCAGATTCCAATATGAAAACATGTTGGAATTAATCCATATAATCCACATTTTCGGTACAGGTTCAATGTAATGCACTCTGATTAAATCTGTACAGCAATTAAAGTGCTTGCAAATCAACTAGCTCTTAGTTCTTGTTGTTTTATGGATAAAGGAAAAACAAAAAGCTTTTGTGCTAACTGTACACGGCTCAATCTGGGATCAAAGGACCGTTATTTCTTCAAAGCGCTTCGGTAATCACACGGACGCCATGTTTCTGACTGGATCTTTACAATGGGTTATTCATTTAATGTCCCTTTTTACAGCTTTCTGAGTGTACATGTAGCATGTGTGGTCAGGCCCTGCATGGTTTTGAACCGCCATCTCAGTCACATTTCCTGAGTCACAGCCCCTACAGAGCGACAAACCTGTGACGACAAAAGACTGTTCTCCGGATACGGGGGCCTTGAGCACTGCCAAGTGTAGAGCGCATTATGTCACTGTAACAGGCTCATTTTACACACTGTGCCCTGTGAAAAGTAAATATGGTAAGCATTAAGCTGCAACTAAAAAGTGTATTGAATTGTTTATTGTGTTGTTTTATTATCTATTGAGTATGCTTGTCTTCTTATACTGTATATTTTACAGAAGGCTTTCACAGTACATCCTACACCCCTGAAGTAAATATAGGATATTAGGATATTACATTTTTCCATTAACAATGAAAAATAATGTGAAACACGAATTAAAGTTTGATCCATGTTAAGTTTGATTTGTAGCACGTGAAGAATGGCCATATGGTTCATGTGGGGAGGTTTATAAACTTAGATATCCAATTCCTATGTGCCTTTTTGTAGTTTGTTATATATATATATATATATATATATATATATATATATATATATATATATATATATATATTTCTTTTTTTTTCACAATTTAGAGTCTCAGTGAATTTCAGTAATATTTACAGAATCACACTATATTTTCTCTACTGAAGTTGAACATCTTTTTATTACATCACATTAACAACTGAAGCAGAACTGTATCTGAAATATTTATTAATGATACTGAAAGTACAACTGTGTCATCACAAAAGGAAGTTCCTGCTTACTAGACCCTGACCTTTTGCAGGCAGTAGAAAGTTTGCGAAAATGACATTATTCTGCCGGCACTTACCTGTTTTGTGCTCCCTTGAGGTATCTGGTGTGAGTCTAATTTGCATAGTTGTAAAATAATTTATAATATCCCTTTACAACAAGGATAAGTACAGAAGCCTATTGGAATATGTCAATAAACTAGGATATGGCATGTATGTAATGATTTAAATAGAAATGTAACCATTTGACCTTTACGTTTTATTTAGTGAGAGAGCTTAGTATTTTTATCTTGGCCAGGATCTTTCTTTTTTTTTTATCAAAATATTACGCTTAAAAACAACTGATAACATGTTTAACATTCTGTTCATCACATACAATTAATGATAGGTGTTTTCTTACTACAGTTTGAAGGGTATCACATTCATAATGATTACAAATCTTAGATACAAATTTCATTGAAGTATAAACAGTATATATATATATATATATATATATATATATATATATATATATATATATATATTCTAGACATGATTCATTTAACGTTGGTTAAAAGATAGCCTTTTTTGTTTTTAAAGCTGCCAAGTATAATTATAATCCAACCACTCTGAAACTGGCAAAAATGTAGAGTCATGCAAATAAACTGCTTATATTATAGATAAACCTTATCAATTTTCTGTTATTTTAATGATTGCAATATTTGAATTTTGTGTATGTGCTTTTCTTTTTAATTGCTCGCTGTTATAGTTCTGGAAGCCACTGACTGCTGGTTACTGTTTGAGCTCCTGCTTTTTGATCAAATTAGCAGTGTAGCACTCAATAAATATACAAGCATTAACTGTGTTTATTCACTTCTCTTTATTGTTACATTTTAGAAAATGGTTGCCATTTCTCTTTTAAAAACTAACAAATTAAATCTTCAATATATACTGTTGTTGTGTTATTCAGGACATTACTGCATCGACTCTTTTGTGCAGTTTAATTATATTAATTATAATATAAACAGACCACAGTGTAATTAGCCTGTTTTGCCACGTTTCTCCATACACCAAGACGGTAATAACAGACAATGGCCTTGTTATGTGGAAAATACCTGAATTTTATTTGAAATTTGAAATTTAGTCAGTGGTAGCAAACAAAGAAAAAAAACATAAAATAAATTATCATAAGATATATATAGATAGATATTTCTTACGAGAATATATTTTATGTTTTTTTATTTTTACCACGGACTAAATTGTACAGCACAGTAAACAAAGATTAAAAAAGAAAACACTTTGAAGTGCCTTAAATAATGATAACCTCTTTTTAAAGACTGGAAAACAAACTGGGAAATCAACCATAAAACGTGTTGCTGGGCAGGAGAATACATTTTCAAATAAGTTGTAATAAAAATACATAATGACAAGGCGCAAGACCAGCGAGGAGGACGGGCTTGCTGAAGTGGAGCTTTTTGGGAACTAAGACAGAACGATTAGCCATGAGAAGCACTTACAGTACACGCCGGTAATTTAGGTAATTTTATTGCAGGGTTTGTAGATCCTGGAATTATGGAGCTACTTTCTTTGTGTGCACTGTAATTTTGTCGTATCTTGCCAGTGATTGAAGTGAAAAGGGAGCTACCAGCCAATGCGTTTTATCTAGGAGCGAAGTGCAGCTGTTTTGCATTTTTTGCAAGGAGTAGTGGGGGAGTAGAGCATATTAAAATTGTGTCTGTGTACTAATGTTCAATTAAAATGATTTATAATACACCTGTAAAGGTCTCAACAAACCATTCCAGACTACATTTGAAGCTTCCTCATTTGGGAGAAATGATAGTCTGATAAATTGTTGTATGGCATTACATTATTTACTTGCAGTCTTTGTAGGAATAAATCAATAATGATTTGCCAGCTTCCACTTATTATTATATATTTTTTTAATAAACATGAACTTTCTTTTTTATTTCAAATCTGCAATGTGCCTAACATTAATGTATTGTCAAACTACATACAATCCTGTAACCTTTTTCTCTTTTTAACTTTATTGTCTTAAGTTTGTTTAAGGTGTTGGCTGAACAAACAAACAGATAACTAAACAAACAAACAAACAAATAAATAGCATAAGCTGTAGAAGTGATATATTTGAAAGTCCTGTATGAATTTCTGAATTAATGTATCTGTAATGCAGTATATGCCGTGCTCCTTTTTTGCCACAAGGAATGGAAACACAACCAATTAAATTACATGTTATTTACTTTTATTGTGTTCATATAACTCCCTAATATATATGTTTGTTTTAGATTATGCACTTGGATTTCATTGCAAACTCAGCAGAGCAGTGTATAAGACAGTTTAGCTGGTAACACATAATGGTGTAAATCTGTACTGATTATAGACGAACTGTTAAGGCCTGTTCAAGGTTTGAAAAGGCTGCATCAATTAGCTTTTCTATTTACCATGGAGACTGGGGTCTGTTTTCTTCGTTTCTCTGGTAACCAAAGCCTTTCTCTATTGCTTTAGCTATTAAACTCCCTGGTAGAGACAAAAGAATGGCCTGCGCTGGTAATTTCTTATCTAAAAAATCCCATTATGCCCTAGGTTTAACTGTAGCCCACACAAAAGTGAAGGAAAATAATTTACATCAAGGCGGCTTGGCAGGGTCTCCTGTGAAATGAGTTGGAGGGTCTCAGCCTAGCTCCCACAGCTACAAAATAATCTCCCACAGAAAATCCTGTTTTATAATACCCTGCTCAGTTCCTGTATCTATTTGTTTTGGTCACCGAGTCGTCATTTTGAATAAGATGTAGGTCTGTGGCAGTTGTGGGTCTTAAAATGTGTCATGAAAAAAACTGTATAGTAATTTTACATATTCTATTTACTCTGATTTTCAGTTTTCTTATTGAAAACAGAGTAAGCACCTTCAATTAAAAAAATATTCTTGAAAGCTTATTCTTGAAAATGTATTGTCCTTGAAAAGTAATTTTGAATCATGTATTAATAAAGACTATAATGCCAGAATGTAAGGAATTAATCAAATGTAAGGACACAAACTTATCAACCCTAGCATCCATTCCTCTGTGTTTTTGAATACCATGCTTTGGATGGCTATGATGATGGAGAATGAATGTAATGTTCCACTTCCAAGGTGATTGCTCATGTGAATCAGATTTTTGAGCAATCAAAAATGAGTTATATAAATGAGTTATATAAATTTTAAAAACATATCTAAAAAATGCCCCAAACCCCCAGAATGTACTGAACCTCATATAGAGAACTTTATTCCATCCCCACTGGTTAATTGCATTTTTAAATAAGTTATACTAAAATGTGAAATATGGAATTTGCATATCTTTATTTTTGTTTTCATTGCTTGTCCAGCGTAGTAGAAATTGCAGCATCATCGGGTAGCAGAAGATTTAACGTGTTTCAGTACATTTTTATGCATTCTGGACCTTGCAAAGCTTATAATAGGGATCATACGAAGCAAAACAGTAGGACAGAAGGGTCTGACCCCTGAGGGTTTACCAGAACCAATTTGGAGAAACTACCAGACCTATAGTTAGTCAAGGGTAGAGTGAGGTGGTAATCACTACGACAGTGAGACACAGGGCAGAGAGCAAGGCCATTGCAGGGCACAGTAACCCTGTGGGAAAGATTATCATTTCTAAGGCATGGACTATTTGTCATTCAGTAATTGTTTACATCTTTATTTATTTGTTTTTGTTTTTTGCTTTTTTACTTTTGGGTGAGGGATTCCCAAGAATTGTTAATTATTCAATTCTTACATACCCTGAAACATCTATATAACAATGCACTTCAGTCAGCATAAGCCACCTGAGAACTAGAGTACAGCAAAGTACCCAGTAATTCTGCTTTAGGATTATTTACTCTTGGAGTGCTTGTTTCTCCGAAGCCCTCCAGCCTTATGGATGGATAATGCAATAGAAACTGGTTTCATGAATTAAATTCAACCCTGAATCATAGTCAGAAACATCACAGTATTGTTGAGCTTACTAATATTAGGCAAGTTGAATAGTCATTTAGAATCTTCATGTCTTTCCAATATATTGGAAATCGTGGTTTTAAGTACTTTTATTTTCTTTGCGTTTCTGTCAGAGCCTGTCTATCATTTATTGACAATTGTATTGCAATAAAAGACGCACTTAAAATCAACTAAAAAAATTCAACAGATTGTTTTTTTGCTCAGTATTATTTGGATATATTACTTAATAATAATTCACTATCGGGCTAAACACAGCTGAATATCAACCTTATTACAATAGTCACCATCCTAAAAGTAGAAATAAAAAGTTATTTAAATGGATGTTACAGCGATATTCTATTATTCATTTTAATAATTGTAGTTGATTTTTATATGATTTGGATCTATTTGCACAAAAGCAGACATTGGTACAGGAAGGGCTGTTTTGATTTTTACACACAGTACCTTGATTTTGTCTGCTGAGAGTGAGTTTAACCCTATAAACAGAAACCATTTATTTTAGTTGAAACAGAACCTTGACATTTTTATTTATTTATTAGGCCTATTTGTTCTTTCTGACATTTTTGGGAAGGATTTTGTTATTCATATTTAAATTCCATACATCATCACACACCTTCCAATGGTTATCTACAGATATCCGCTTCTCCTGTACAAATTCCAAACTGGAAATGGTTAAAATGAGTTGAAATTGCCTGGGTTAATCTTCATGTACACCAGAGTGCAATGAAAGAGATTTGTATTGACGCAAATGACAGTATGAGTTTGAACAGCAGACCACAAGAAATGACTTTGCTTCAGATTCAATCAAGAAAGTGTAGTTGTTCTTTTATTTCTGTTCATGGAGTGTTGGCTTTACAAACCTGTACTCATTTTCTGCATAAGACATTCCAGATATTTAAAAGACCCAGAAACAAACAAAACAGGGTGACCTTTGACCTCAGTTTAAAACATCCAGTCCGACAGAATTCCATCCTCTGAAATAGTGGTCAAAATATAATGAGGGATCAAATGAAAATCAAATTGTTCATTCGGTTTCAGAGGTGTTTGGTATATAAAAAATTGTATTTTGCACATAAATACAGCAAACAATACTTATGCAGATATCCTGTTGCCTTTTATTTTAATTAAGAAAAAGAGAAATCCAGATAAAATTATACACAACATTTTTTTTTTTCTGTATTTTTTTAGGATTAATTACTATTGCAGTGCTTGTTTCTCTGAAGCCCTCCAGCCTCCAGGATGGATTATGCAATAGAAACTGGTTTCATGAATGAAATTCAAACCTGAATCATGGTCAGAAACAGAATGAATGAAAAATGTTGATGTTTCCTAATAAATCTGTCTTTTAAATGACATGTTCACACAGTGTTGTGGGTTAGTGAAGGTTTAAAATATAAATAAAATCAGGAAATTTCTGTTTCTGTAAACATAATACAGACTGTGTGTGTTAAAACAAGCTCTCCACAGTGTTGCTTTTTAGTTCAGGTAAAAGTCAGCTGACCACAAGATCAGAAATGGTTCAAATCCTCCAGATTAATTTTGACGTCATAACTAGTGTCTCTCTTTCTTTCTACAATTCCACAATTGATACAGATTTCTTCATGTAAATGTTGGCAAATTCCTCCTTAATTTTTTCCCCCTCCTCAATCTTAAGTGCATGTAGATTAGCCTACTAGTCACACATTTATTTTACACAAATCAGCTTTTGAACCAAATTGAGATGTATAGAATTTGCCATTGAAATGAGTGATTTGATGTGAATAAAGGAGGCAGCGTGTTGTAAATCAGTACTGACAGCCAAATGGGAAAATTGACAGAGCACTGTAATCACTCCCGACATCCACTGGAGTTATTGATCCAGAACCTCTATAATCCCCTTCACATAACACAAGCAATTTCATGTAATACCTATAATAACAGTGCATTCAAACTCAAGTAGCCATCAGAAGCTTTGTATCTAATGGTGAAGCGAAGCCCTACAAAGTACATCAGCAGCAATACAAATATGCCAATAGCTTGCTTTCTTTATCTTTTTTTTTTTTTTGCTTTTTAAAGGTAACAGTCTTTGATAAGACCCAGTTAAAAAGATAAACAGCCTTCAAATGTCAAAGAAAATGAGATATTAATTGCCATGCCTACTAAATATGTTTACATTCCCAAGTGTAGATGCTTTAGAGAGTTTACAGTCAACAAAGAAAAAAAAACAAAAAAAAAACATGGTTTGTATCAAATATTGTTTCTGCTGGTACCCTGACAGTCTTATAGATGACTGATTCAAGCCGAACATGGTTGATTGTTCTCTAATAGGGCTACATAGTACTAAATAATGTAAAACAACTGTGTGAGTGGCACTTTCAGGCATAGGGAATGACCAGCAGTGACTGTTGTCTGATTGTTGTCAGTATCAGATGTAGTCCAAAGTGTGTCACAGTTAATTTCTCAAGAGAAAATTAAGTACAGGTAAGGTATGTTCTTCTGTTAACAATACAAAATTAACAAATATCATGCACTGAAGACCCGTCATAAAGTACTATTTGCATACTATAATATTGATAAAAGCAGACACTAATTGCACATTTGTATGTTATAATTAGTTGTAACAACTGTAAGTAACTCTAATTAATTATTATTATTAGTAGTACTAATACTAATACTAATACTAATAATAATAATCCTGGTTTCTTCAATCATTTGTATCACTGTTTTCATTACATAATCTATACTGTTACAAGAACAAAAAAAATCCCTAGTATTCTGTAGCTCAACTTCCTGTATGCTTTTCTTAACATCACACTGCTCCGGTGGTAATTACTGCAGGGAAGATGGCCTAGGTCTTTTACTTGTGATGTTCTTCCAGTTTTACATGCCCCCCTTGTGGATCATTGCACAGTCTTATCAAAGCCTCGCAAGCTCCTCATTAATATATAGCACAGGCTGCACAGTTCTATACATCATTGTCTTCTTTTGGAGGCGGGCTAATCAGTCAACTATTATCAGTCAGTAAGCAGAAGGCAGGCAATCAGTCCTGACAGCAGAGAATCATGGGAGATCAGGGAAGGTTAAATGAGGCTGACAGTTGTGATAATGATGATTCTACTATAAATTAAGATGTGATGATAAAAGAGGGGGAAAAAACACAACCCAAGGCAATATTTGCTTTAACGCATCATCTTTCCTTTTCTGTACCTGTTAAATGGCCATAACATTTCACACGCGGTATGAGAAAGGACTTTTCACAGCCTTGATAAAACAGGACAGGATCAGATTGAAACGCCAGAACTTCTGATAGCTGTCTGAGACACTTTACTGTCATGAGGAGGGGGGCTGTAATGTGTTTTAATCAGTCAGGCATTACTGTGGCTGCTGGAAAGAGTGGTGGTATCAGTCTGGTCTGATTTTTACCATTGTCATTATCTTTTCTAAATAGGGATACAGGAAATGGTTAACAGCTCTGCTTTATCAGATTGTAAATGGGAAGTTTTGACATCTCAATTCAATTTTATTGCTTTAACACTAAATTGGCATGTTTTCTTCAATTATAAATGCAACATCTTCTTTATTCCTTATTTTTTTTACAAATAATTTTAATAATATTTTTTGTTACAAATAATTTAATCAAGGAAATTAAATGTTTGTGTTTGTAGCATGGTTAAGTTATGTTAGCCCTCTAGAAAATGATTTAATGGATTGTAATTTTGAAGATGACTTTTTTAATTTGAAGATGAACTAGAAATTAAATTGAGATTTGGGGTGGAAGATGAAAAACTTTTCTTTTAATATAAGTGAGATTTCCTTTTTTCAGCTAATCAGATACATTTGTATTTTCTTTTTCTCAAAATTATCAAACTCAGGTATATATTTTTAATGTATTTGTATGATATAAATGGGAGGTTTAACCTCAGCCGACATGTATCACTGTTTGTGTACATTGTGTTCTTCTGAGATTGTCCCAGAGACACCAGCAGTGATCGTGTGCATGCAAGCCATAGAGACACTGTAGCTTATCATATTAGCTTGGTATCTGGCTAGTTAGTGATAAAATGTGTGAAACAGAAAGTCCTCTTTATTCATATAAAGAACCAATTATTATTGTGGTTATTACTTTACAGGAAAATAACTCAATTTCTTGATTTTCAAAAATAAACTAAAAATGTAATTAAGCGACATGTTAGTTTAGGAATGTAGCCTAATCTGTGCTTAATCTGTCTTCCATTGAATTCTCCAAAAAATTGTGTTGGACCACAGGGGCAAAACCACTGAAATGTAAATGTGTAAACTCAAATATATTATTATATTTCTTAGCAGATGCCCTTATCTTGGGTGACTTACTATTGTTACAATGTCACATGATTTTTACATACAATTACACATTTATACATCTGGGTTTTTACTGGCGCAATCTATTGCCCAAGGGTACAACAGCAGTGTCCCCCACCTGGGATTGAACTCCTGCCGCTCCGCTCCACTACTTATAATGTACTTTTAAGTGCTATTCCATTGTGAATATGAAAAATATTGTGTTGGTTGTGTGGTGCAATGACGGAGTATCCCCCAGAAGCCCCCGGGATAAATAAGCACTTGGGAGCACCTGACCTGCAGGACTCTCCTGATTGACCTGGCTGCTGTATATATGCAGGAAGCTGGCACACCTTGTTTGTTTGTGATGGAGGAGTGATGGAGAGTCTGGCAGTGTTTAGAGAGTGAAACATGCAGAAGATCAAGAAGATGCAAGATGTACAGCTACTTACTGGAACATGTACTGTATGTGCATATGTGTGTGTCATCTTGTCACATACCTAGTATACTGTTCCATCCTCTTCTTCCAGTTCTCTTTAACCCTTTTGGTAGTTACATGTGGAGTGAATTGATTGTGAATTGATGTAGAGTGATGCAACTCTGCTTACAGTGCACTACTGGACCAAAAATACATTTGTTGGTTCCGTTGTCTTCAATCTGAAAAAATGTTCACAGGTAAAGTATTCAACAGCCTTTAAAAGTAATAGCTTTGCTTGAAAATGCTCTTTCTCTGCTGTGGACTCGATGGTTGTGAAAATAATGAAAGCTCCTTCTCCCGTTTCCACACTCTTTGGCCACGTGTGTTGTTGCTGCTATAATTCACGCTTAGTGGTGATCTGCAATGAACCGTGTAGCGAGGGACAGAGGTTATTTCCATTTCCTGTGCTCTTGGCTCTTTCTTTGAAAGGTCGGAGGTTAAAGTGACACAATGTCAATCCTTTCGCGTTCCCCATCAAAAATACCTTCAGTGTTGTCTTCCGCACCACCAGCCCATCAAACCTACTTTCCGTGCTACGACTTAGTTGACACAAACTTCAGTAATAGTGTGCAGAGTGTATGGCATATTGAGTCCAACACTCTCTGGGTTAGACTAAATTAGAAAAGGAAAGGCCTCAGCAGAAACCTTTCAGGTAAAATATAATGTTTTTATTACCCGTTTCTGATTTGGTGGAATCTCAGTTTCAGGTTAAAATTATGGCCAATAAAGCAGGGGTGTGATCCTGAGAGGGGGGTGACTAAAGAATTGGACTAAAATTTGAAACATGATTAGAGCCGTTGCTGTGAGTCTTATACCAGGAAACAGGATGACACACCAGAAAATTACAAACAATTGGATTTCCACCCCCTGTAAATAATTTTCCTGCCTCCGAAGGGTACTTCCTTTGATGATTAAACACTCTATAATAATCAAATATTTATATGATCAAAATAATATACACACAAACCAGTTGTAAAGTGTACAGAAATACCATATGCCATTAAATACCATGTCTGAAGGTATGTGACAGCAACAGATTTCTGCTTTTAAAAATGCGGGAATACAAAATGAATATAAAAGTAGTACTGACTGTCTGTTCGTGATATCGCTGATGTGAAAAGCATGTGGTTTGACCTTTGAAGGTAGGCAGCTGCTATTTGACTGAGTGAGTGTACAGTTATTAGTATGGGTCACGAAACATTACCTCATGTGCTTGATTTATTTAATAGTTTTATTGGGTGTTTGGTCTTGTTCATACTATACAGATAGACAGCTTTTGTAACCCATTAGGAAATACCTTCCAAACACAAACTGCTCTGTGTTGACAAAAAGGCAATATTGTGTCTTTCCTAATCTTTAATGACCAGGGATCTCTCCTGATCTGTTCATATCTCTAATTATTGATTTAGTTCTGATTCGGGCACAACAGATATATCGGAGCACCGATATTATCTGCCGATATTGTGCTTTTACATAAATATCTGTATCAGCACATATTCCACCGATATATTTTCTCAAACTATTGCCTAAATATTTTTTTCAAATTACCATAAAATCCTTCGTCTGACTTTAGACAATAAATAAATGAGTTTATTTAGTTTTACAGTCGTTATGATAATTATTTACCATTATTGTTTAACATAGCTATGGTGCTATGATTATAATGCACAGCGGCGCCGTGCACACTACTGAGCGCCGCAGTGAAACAAAAATACACCCACTTAGAAACACAAAGCTTATAAACCAGGGGTTCCCAATGTCTGGTGATGGAGGGCCAATTTCCGGAGGTTGCATGGGATGGGGGGGCCACAGTAGAAAATGAACCACCGATGAAAACAAAATATGTCCCAAATCATACCTTTTTATTTCCTATACATTTCTGTTAGGGAACATTTATGAACTTTAATTGTTGTTTTCCCCCAAATTACATGTGCAGTTTGTAACAGAATTTTTTCAGAAAGTGTAAAAATATAGTAAAAGTTCAGAAAAGGGGTGGTTTAAGGTTGGTTTTGGGGGGCCGCACCAATCATCCTCGAGGGCCACATTTGGCCCCCGGGCCGCAGTTTGGGAACCAATAAACCAAAACCTGTTATAAACCATTAAACGTGTTTTACTAAAACCCTCATAACCAATAGAAAGTATTTTTGAAAGCTGCGCTGCATTTGAGTATCCATGGTTTTGATTATTGTTTATTTTTGTCATGACTGAAGATTACTGTATATTATGGCATAGAGGTGCATTTTTGCTGAAACGTTCATTAAATCGCTTTTCAAAATTCACAATAGGAATTAAAATAAAGAAAAACAGTAAATGTTTGCTGAAGATGACTTGGATATCAAACAAAAACTGTCTCCAAATGACAAGCAAGCTCAGATCACAGTAAAGTAAAGTAAAGCAAATCAAGCAGTAAAACAAAATTTGTGAAAAACGCATCTCTCAGACAGTGTTGGATAAAACTGAAACTATACATGATATTTATAAAACTATTTCAAATCCTACATTGTGTTTTGGTTATGATCGTATTGCAATACGTTTAACATATGTATTAAATAAGTTACACTTTCGAGGGCATTTTTAAATACATTTTTTTTAAACAAATGTAGTTGTGCTGTGCTGCCTTCACTATAACCTGCCCATGTGTGATCAGCAGTGTGAACCTGAGAGAACCTGATGCGTGTAAAATACTAATATAAGCTAGACCAGCATGTAACACTGTATTATTTGCTCTAATGTATAGAACATGCAAATGTTTCTGTTTGTGTGTGAAATTGCTCATATAGCTTGTTCTTTGTTCTAATGTATAGAACATGCATATTTTTATATTTTTCGTTTATTCTCCCTTATTCTAACTTATTACATTTATTTTTACAATGTTTGATTTGTGGTTGTTATTTATGATGAAAATGTATTTTAAGTTTATTATTTAAAAAAAATAAATTAAAAAATCCTGCCTTCAGTGCATATTTGACCCAATTTCTCATTGACAGGGAGATTTGAGGGATCCGTGTTAGAAAATGTCTGTTTTACCTGCTAACCAAAAAGTAAATATCGGCAGATATATCAGGAAATTTAGCTTCGCAATTATCGGTATTGGTATTGGACCCAAAAAAACTATCAGTCGGACTTTGTGGAAATTTAGTTTTGCTGTGGAAACATGCACTAGAAAGATATTAATTGTGATTGGGTACATCCCAGACATGTTTTTTTTTGCCAAAAGACATTTTTGGCAAGACAATTCCTCTCTGTTCTGTGCAGGTGTGGATGATATTGACATCTGATATCCATGTTTGTGCATGTGGCACAGTGACATATTAGGGATGTTATGTGCTGTAAAACCATGTAGCTACGTACCAGATGATGAATTTGTTATTTTAGGATACAGTTATGCCTGCCCTTACCGTGAGTGGTATTTCAGCATGTGGTTGGTGATTCCTGTGGTCCTCTCTACAATGTCTCCTAGTCCTGTTACTTTAATTATCAAGGTTGAAGCAGCATCCCACTACAAAATCACAAGATGAGTCACAATCTTTATTTTGTCTCTTTGTGACTTTTTCATTAATAACCGATAAGCTGAGCTCACATGGACTGGCTCTATGAAGATGCCTAGCCTTAATCAGGCCCAGAGACCATGGCCCTCACAATTTACAATATTGTCAGCAGGTCGGCAATACATCTAATTTCTTTCATTATTTTTATTTGTCCAATTACATAATATGTTTATTTTCCAGTTACTGGGAGATACAAATCTAAAGCTATATGATATATCATCACCATCAGCCTGTATCATTCCACTGCTGGATGAAGGCTCCCCAAGATGTTTCCACTTGCTTCGATCTGCAGCTTCTCTTTTCCATGTCAAGCCTGCAAAGTTTATGATTTAATCTTCCCATATTTTATGTGGTCGTCTTCTAGGCCTTTTTCATCTTGGTATCCATTCAATAGCTTCCTTTGTCCATCTTTGATCTATTCTTCGTGCATTGCATCCAGGCTATTGCCATTTTAACATTTTCACTCTTTCAAAGATGTCACATATTTTGGTTTGTTCTCAGATCCATTCATTTATCTCTTCCTGTTATTCCAAGCATACATCTTTCCATTCTTCTTTGTGGCGTCTGCAGTTTCTGTATCATGTTTGCATTAAGTGACTAGGTTTCACAGCCATAAGTGAGCACTGGGAGTATGCATTGATTAAATACTCTTCTCTCCAGGCAAGTGGGTAGATTTCCTTTCAACAGCATGCTGTTTCTTGCAAATGCAGTCCATCCCATTTTTACTCTTTTTCAATTCTTCCATGATATCTCCATCTGCACTGATTTGTTGACCAAGATAGACTTCTTCGAGTGCCCCTTGATCTACTTATTTAACAAAGCTGTTAAACATGACGTGTGCTTTTTTAAGGTTCATTTTAAGTCCAGTTTCCTTTCTTGAATCTGAGAGTTCGTGAAATTGAATTTTCGGGTCTTCAGGCATTTTAGCAAATATGAAGATGTCATCGGCAAATCGAAAGTTGTTCAAATAAGCTGTTTAACTTGATTCCTTTTTCTTCTCAGTCCAAAGTCTTGGACACTTATTAACACCGTGAATAGCTTTGGAGAGATTGTGTCTCCTTGGTGTTAGGGTTGTGACGAAGTTCGAATCCGCATTCACAGATGTAGAACTTCACACCTGGTTAGCAAATCCGAACTCTGTTGAATACTAAACCAAACTAATTTGAATTTGTAGCAAAATATTTGTGTCTACCCATTGCAACACCCACATGTATGAAGCCAGTCCACTCATTCACCCAGTACGTTCCAGATTTAATTTTAGAGAGAGAAAGGATTATATGATTGTTACAGAGGTGACCAGGGGTTTAATGCTGCTGGAGCGCACCAGAGCACTGCTCTAGCACTTTAAAATCCATTTCATGGCGGAAATCCACCTCTGACACAGGGGTGAAGTGGAGCCGGTGGGAGCGGCGCCACTCTTTCAATCCCATGTTTATCAATTCTATATATTTAAAATTATTCATGTATTTAAGACATTTCCTTGCTCAATGTATTTGTATTTGTCTGAAATAATATGATGAGAATAAGTAATAAAGACCGCTTATTAATGTAACAATTCACATATAAACAGTTCGAGCAGCACCCTCTCCTTTTTATTCTACCACTACGTACACTACTGGAGGTGAAATTTTTTGGGTGAAATTTACTTCCACAAACGGAAAGTCTGTTGTTGTGGTGGAAAATGAACCAGTATGTATCTGCACCACCCTGTACAGTGTACACAGTGAATGTATTTTCAGTATTGCTGGTGGCATCTATGGCGGAGTTCATATGCGTGTTTTAACCTTACTCTGTAAATTAGTGCTACGTACAGCTCTCGTGCTGTTTTTGCAGGTAAATGCCAGAAAGGCTGGTTTACATGCGTGAGAATTACACTCAAGACACTTCCATCACGGAATCCATGGCTGTCATATGACAACATGTTCAATTAAACAGTGTGCAGCTGTGCAGTGTGTGGCTTTAATACTTTGTTTTACTGATCTTACCTGAGTGGTTTTTTACATCACAGATGAAGCCAGCAAGGTGTGAATATATGTGTTTTAAAGGTAGGATTACAACATGACGTAAAGTACTTAATGGTGCACAGCAGACCCACATAAGGAGATTAACAATAATAGAAAAGAATTAAAAAAACACAGCTTTGCGCATTACCATTATCATAAAATACATCGTTTCTAACCATGAAACGTCCATCAGCAACTTACTTTACCTTGAAATCTTGCACTTCTATAATGCAGTCATTTAAGGATATATGCGATTAATTCTGTTAATCTGGAAGGGGTATGCTTTACATTTTGTTCCAAATTGTTACGTAATTTACTCGATTATTTGGCATTGACCCTGTCCTTTTCAGTGGCTGTTTTCCTTGGCCGCAAAACTGATGGCAAATTTTAACGAGCATCATCACTTCGAGTTAAAACCACTGCATGTATACTCCCCCTATGATGATCATCGCAGCAGTAGCTACTGCCTAACAAAGCAGAGCGGCTTGTATTTTTGAAATTTAATTTATGACTACTAAACTATATGTATCGAGTAAAGTGACCAGTATAGTGGTATTAGGTGCATGTTAAGAACTTAAGAAACCATGTTCAATAGTAACTTTTGCATCTCAACATTTAATTCAAACTGTCTGAAGACTCATGCAATTGTTCTACTTTGAAAAGTGCTCAATTACATTCAATTTTAAGACTATGAGTAGATGTTTATTTCAGCTCTATTTTACATTTTCAGCATTTAAATTAAATTTGTTAAATATTATTTTTTTGTAATAAAAACTAGCAAACTGATTGTACAGTAATACTGGCAATACAAAATGCCCCTCAACGTATAACTAAATACACTACATCCACATCCACATCCACATTTGTGGATTTCTGCCAGTTCCATCACATCCCCACTTGGTGTACTCCTTTACAAATCTTGATCTTATCAGTGTCTTGGTGGAATTGGATTGTTGATGTAGCATTGTTGTAAATATATTTATTAAGACTTATATAGATTTCCTCAGTGTTTGGATTTCTTAGAGCTCTGGGGTCAAATGCAATGAACTTGCAGAGTAAGTACGGAACTGCGTACTAAATTGGGTACTACTAGCTAGTAATAAATACTCTTGTCTTCAACCTCCAGACATGCAGTTTATGGGGTATGCTATATTGAATATAATATAGCCAACAAATCTGGGCTTTGTAATTAAACCAGACATTGTGAATGAATTAGGCTATAATTATTTTATAATAAAAACACGTGATTGTCTGCACATCATATACTACTGTTCAAAAGTTTGGGGTCACTTAGACATTTCCTTGTTTTCCATGAAAACATACATGCAATGAGTTTGAATTGGAAATATAGCAAAATGAATAGGAAATATAGTCATTGACAAGGTTAGAAATAATTTTGTCAAAGAATCCATCATTTGCAGCAATTACAGCCTTGCAGACCTTTGGCATTCTAGTTGTCAATTTGTTGAGGTAATCTGAAGAGATTTCACCCCATGCTTCTTGAAGCACCTCCCACAAGTTGGATTGGCTTGATGGGCACTTCTTATGTACCATACGGTCAAGCAGCTCCCACAACAGCTCAATAGGGTTGAGATCCGGTGACTGTGCTGGCCACTCCATTGTAGACAGAATACCAGCTGACTGCTTCTTCCCTAAATAGTTCTTGCATAGTTTGGAGCTGTGCTTTGGGTCATTGTCCTGTTGTAGGAGGAAATTGGCTCAAATCAAGTGCCGTCCACAGGGTATGGCATGGTGTTGCAAAATGGAGTAATAGCCTTCCTTCTTCAAGATCCCTTTCACCCTGTACAAATCTCCCACTTTACCACCACCAAAGCACCCCCAGACCATCACATTGCCTCCACCATGCTTGACAAATGGCGTCAAGCACTCCTCCAGCATCTTTTCATTTGGTCTGCATCTCACGAATGTTCTTCTTTGTGACCCGAACACCTCAAACTTAGATTCGTCTGTCCATAACACTGATTCCAGTCTTCCTCTGTCCAGTGTCTGTGGTCTTTTGCCCATCTTAATCTTTTCTTTGTATTGGCCAGTCTGAGATATGGCTTTTTCTTTGCAACTCTGTCTAGAACACTCGCACCAGTGTTTTGCAGGTACTATTTAATGAAGCTGCCAGTTGAGGACCTGTGAGGTGTCCGTTTCTCAAACTAGACACTATAATGTATTTGTCCTCTTGCTCAGTTGTGCACCGGGGCCTCCCACTCCTCTCTCTATTCTGGTTAGAGCCAGTTTAAGCTGTTCTGTGAAGGGAGTAGTACATAGCGTTGTACGAGATCTTCAGTTTCTTGGCAATTTCTCACATGGAATAGCCTTCATTTCTCAGAACAAGAATAGACTGACGAATTTCAGAAGAAGGTTCTTTGTTTCTGGCCATTTTGAGCCTGTAATCGAACCCACAATTGCTGATGCTCCAGATACTCAACTAGTCTAAAGAAGGCCACTTTTATTGCTGCTTTAATCAGCACAACAGTTTTCAGCTATGCTAACATAATTGCAAAAGGGTTTTCTAATGATCAATTAGCCTTTTAAAATGATAAACTTGGATTAGCAAACACAACGTGCCATTGGATCATAGGACTGATGGTTGCTGATAATGGGCTTCTGTACGCCTATGTAGATATTCCATTACAAATCAGCCGTTTCCAGCTACAATAGTCATTTACAACATTAACAATGTCTACACTGTATTTCTGGTCAATTTTATGTTATTTTAATCGACACAAAAATTGCTTTTCTTTCGAAAACGAAGACATTTCTAAGTGACCCCAAACTTTTGAATGGTAGTGTATAGTCATATATATTACCATTATTTTATATACTGTATTGGCGTATACTAATATACTTGGTTTACTGTAAGTTGAGTCCAGGCTATATATGGCCCACTATTATATATAACTTCATATTAATCATATTATATCGTATTACAAATCCTGCTGGGTAATTATTCCCTTTAGAGCTTTCAATATATCTCAGTTATAAAACTTTTCAACCAACAATTTGCAAACTGGTTATTAGTTATTTTTTTTATTTTTGTTAGCTGTGGTGACAATTTCATCCATGTACAACAGACCATTTGCCACTATTCATCAATTACAAATATGTTGTCAATGTCGAAAATAAAAATTGTACTGTATTTTATATGTAATTACTATCCTACTTTATAGGATTACTTTACAGGAGTAGGACTAAGTTACTGCCATACTTAGGGCCGGATTAAATCAAAACTTTGACCCACCCGCTAATAGAAAACTACAGATCTGTACTCAGTTGTGGCTTCATTTTTAGTAAGATGACACTTTCTTCTAATCATAAATGTAACCGCTATGATGATCAGGTTTTAGTTTGCTATTAGTGGGTGGGTCAAAGTTTTGATGTAATCCTCCTCTAGAGGGCAGCAGCAGTGATTTTGGGTTTGTTGCAATGGAGACCTTTTTCAGCCCGCAGCTGGGGACTAACTTCAGCCGCCAAGTTCATTGCAATGGGTATTTAACGACGATGCGTACTAACCACAGGATCATCCCCAGTTGAAAGCGCTGCTTTCAGTTCGTTGCAATTGACCCCTGATGACTGAGTTTAAATATATTGAATCAAATGCTTTCTTGTAGTCAACAAAGCCCAGGCGCAGAGGAAGTGATTTGTTAATATCATTGTAAATACTTTAGTATAAGATGGGAAGCAAACAAATATATATATATATATAGTTCTTCAGATCTTCTTTGTCTCGTTTCTTGTGAAGGAGAATAATCCTTGCTTTGTTCCATTTATCTGGTATTTGTTTATTTCTGAGACACTTCGTGAAAAGTTTTCCTAGAAACTTTTCCATTTCTTCCCCAGCTTCTTTTAGGATCTCCACTGTGATTTAGAAAGTACAGTAAATTGTTTCTTTAAATCTGTACTCCGCACGACAATTTCTGAGGTTCATGCTGTCGATTGGCTTTGGTATTGAGATGAATTTTGCATCAAACCATTCTGTGGTCGCTTCCAGTATTGAATCTGTTTAGGACAGTGCAGTCTTATCTATTATATGTTTATGGTCCATTAAGATGTAATCTATTTCACTCCTTCCTCCATTAGGGATTTTTCTTGTTGGCTTTTTCTTGCAGAGAGAATTCGTGAAAAAAAGATTTGCGTTTTCTGCAAGTTCCACTAATCTATCATGGTGTCTCCATATCCATATTTACCTACTGAGGTCATGTTGATATTTTCCAATTTCTGCATTGAAGTCTCCTGTGATATTTTAATGTGTGCTCTTCCTTTTTCATGTAGTTGTCCCATTTCTTCATAAAAAATCTTCTATTGCCTCATAATAGTGTCTGGATGTAGGTGCATAGACTTGATAGTTGAGATCTCTTTGTTTGCTAGGTAACTGTTCTTGCTGCTCTGTGAGAAGGGCTGTCAAATTAAAAAATAAAATTACAAATTAAAGTGCTTTGTGATGGGTTTCCATTATGTACAAGGAATATTGACTTCCAATTGCCAGATGAGTTACGTTTTAGGCTTAATGTTGAGTTTTGACCGGGTGTGTATATATATATATATATATAAGCACACATATATGTAACATTTGGTATATAATAGCATAAATATGAACCATAACTGTTGTCATTTATAAATGTAGTGCTTTTAAAAAGGTTTAGTTTTTGTCATCTGGTCAGGCAGACTTTTGTTTACTATAACAGCATATCTACAGTACTGATTGCTGATTTTTTCCCCCCACCATTTTTCAGAGGCTATTTATATGCTATTTTTCTCCACAACCCAAGCATGCATTTGGCTTGACATAATCACAGGCATACAGGTGGCTCTCTGGGGATTGAACAAGAGGTGCTGCTCTCTCCGCCTGATTATCACTCACAGAAAATGAGAAATAGTGAAATTCAATGCAAACTAATGTGTTCTATACAATTACTGGATTAATAATTTTATTCTATTACTGTGCCGGCAGAGAGGACATCAGGCTAAAGATCTGCAATTCTAGTATATTTCTAAATGCCTAGTTAAAAGAGTGAGCAAGGGTCAGGAAACTTAATTATACCATAACTAGATAGAAATTGCCAAATGATAAAAAGAAACATCCAGACAGATTCAGCAGGAAATTACAGCTTTAATAATATTGCAGAATTCCCATTTTCTATACAATAATTGGAAGGACCTAGAATCATTTTGAACACCCCTGCATAGGTCTTCTATAATAATAATAATAATA
This sequence comes from Amia ocellicauda, assembly GCF_036373705.1. Lineage (NCBI taxonomy): Eukaryota > Metazoa > Chordata > Actinopteri > Amiiformes > Amiidae > Amia > Amia ocellicauda. The sequence continues at coordinate 13,245,531 of NC_089855.1, forward strand.
ATAATAATAATAATAATAATAATAATAAAATAGATATATATTTTAAGAAAGCAAATGTGAAATGACACTTAATATTAAATGTTATGTCTCCACTGGGTGAATGATACTACATAATGGCATTATCAAACAAAAAATATTTTCCGTGTTGAATTATCACAGATTAAATTTCATGTATATATCCACTCGAGAGATATAACTAATCTGTGTTTTAAGTAGCAGACAGTGAATGGTATTAAATGCTGTTGCTGTGTAACCTATCTTTGAAAGGTTAGACTTTAATGTAAATTTAAGTAAGAGCTGAAATTAAAATGTGAGATTGTTGTGATTCGCATGACTACTGCACAATTGTTTGTTTATGATTAATACTTTCATAGCTTATTCCTTATTAAACTAACATGAAATCCATTGCAAAACAGGTTTAAGAACTGCATTTTAAATTATATGCCTAGGTACTATGTTATAATTGTTTCAGTTAATATAATTTTATTAAAATCAATACTTCAAGGAATTATCTTGAAACAGCCATTCAGTTCTCTTACTATGACTATCATATTGTATATTTATCATACTTACATTCATGTGTTTCAGGTTGAATGATCCACATTTGTTTATTTTTTTGACCTCATACCTCGTCCAAGAAACGATTCTACATAAACGGTCTGCACAAAAACTTGTATTAAAATAATATTCACCAAATCTTATGTGAAGTGGTACGTGTTATTTTATTGTAAAACATACATTTCACTCAGAATAATGAAAGTGCATTTGTGGGTAGAAAAAAAATAATGACCTCGGTTTCATTAGTTTCTGGCTCCAAACTGTGGTTATAGCCATTTTCTCCTTCTTGTTTCCATTGAATAAGTTTAAATTAAGGCATTTATTGTTTTGTAAGCAAGAATCACATCATGCATTCCTTTTTTGTTGTACTCCCAGAACAATGCCTCTGAAACCACCCATGAAGTAAAGCATTCATTGTGCCATATATATTCTGAAACTACACCTAGTGGGTTATATTGTTTGTAGATTTAATGGTTTTCCATTGGTTTGTATGCAGTTAATGTTTGCTGCAAAAGAAACTTAACAAAAAATGCCTGCAAAGCCTTTCCTTGCAGAACTTTAAATACTATGAAAGCATTGCATTTATTAAATGAATGTGAAGTATATATCATATCTAATACATATGGTAATTGGTTTAACTTGATTTTTGCTGATTTTACAGAAAATCGAATTATTATAGAACTAGGCCTATACGTTTAGGAAACTATGGGTTATGGGTTTTGCAAATGATGGGTCATGGGTCTTCAGATAAACAAAATGTGAGTTTCCATATATTGAATATAGCGTTTATTAAAAACAAAAAGCATCCTGGAATGGCAGACTCTATAAATATTGTATTAGGTATTAGAAGTTTAAATACTTTGTTAATCATTAAATATTTAATAGTTTTATTGCATTGTATAGGCCTACTCAGTGGGACACATACTAATGTTATGAGCCTTTCAGACATCCAGTCATCTTTCTTAATGTATTAAAACTGTTTATATTTATTATAGTTTTTGAACATGAAGATCCGAACCCCAAAATGTGTTATACTATTTATACAATTCTATTTATAAGGGCTTAGACATATTTAAGCTCTTAATGCATGCACTCTTTTTTATAAGCCATTGTTGTGCTCTAGTAAATTGGGGTGAAGTATAAACTCATAAAACTATTATGGAATGCTTCTGGATTCGTAACAGCATTTGTGAATTACGAGAACTACCATCAAGTGTCGTTGCTACTGAGCGACCGGAGTAGAACGGCTAGTGTCACTTCTGCTCGTTTGCTTTGTCTCAGTAAGTGCCATTCCGGAAGTTGTGCCCTGTCACTCACTCACTGGCAGTGCAGGCCAGAGCAGAAGTGATGTTGCATTCTCCTCGCGTCTTTCAGTAGTAACGTGCTCCAATGTTTCTATAGGCACAGATGCAGTTTCACTTGCTGATCCTTCAGAACTGTAATATCGGGCATAATATTATAAATTATTATAATACCAAGCACAAGTATGTAAACACAGGTGGATCCTGACAGGTAAGAGATGAAGTAGTCATTTGACCTTTAAATAACATATTATAATATTTTTTTTAACAGGGCCAAAAATTGATTTAGATAATTACTGCCTTTGAGTGTGTTTTGGGTTTGTTTGAAATGATTGCTCATTTAATTTCTTAATAGGATTGCATCACTGTGAAGAATGCCTGCTGTGTGAGAAAGAGTTAAATGCTTACAATGCAGCCGTGTGGGAATATCATGCTGGCTGTTGTTTCAAAACAAAGTAGTGCTGATGCAAAACAGAACTTTTATCGGGGATATTATGGTTTCGTTAGCCATTTAGAGCATTCTGCATGTCTTTTCACATATACATTTGAGAGAAAAAGTGACATTTTAATGCAAACCTCGAGAGACGAGTGGTTGATTTCGTATTCATACAATGCAGATTAATCAAACTGACTGAGCTACCCAGGGCTAGCTGCCATTCTCTCGGCAAATCTGCATATCTGCATATTACTGCTCTGCCCTGCATTTAATTTCCTACAGGAGCTGATAATAATCACCTTGTTTAAACAGAGGGGAGTTATTGTCAGTACAGAAGTGATATTTTATATAGGGAGTGAGGCAGGGAAATGCTGATTAATAAAATGTTTGAAGAATTCTACATGCTTCTTTCATTACAGAGAGGTGAACTGTGAGCAAAGGGTGTAGACTCTGACATTTGTTTTGATTTTTGTTTTTATTTTTAAGGCTGAAACCATCTGTGGAACAAAGATATTGTTATTGATGCAGTAAAGGGATTCCACACTATCACTTGGTTAGAAGAAAGTTACAGTAAGAAATAAAAATCTCCAAAGCTATTTCCATTGGGATGTTGGTTTCTTCATACCAGGAGTGTCCAGATTAAGTCAAACATGCAGCCCAGACAGGGATGGCTATTACAGATCAGACTCCTGCTTTATATCAGTCAATCAGACGCATGCTATATCCCGTATTCCTTCAAATGTAGGAGACACTTTTTAGGCTGTCATTCTTGTAAAAATGGCCCTGCGTCTTACATTTGAGCACTGCAGTTACAGTGCAAATGGCATGACAGTCTCGGCATCTGACGAATGGAAACATGCTGCATGAAAAACATGCCCTCTTGACCTTCTCTGTGAGCGGATCATTAAAGCATGGGACCCTATAAAACCAGACTGTGGTGGTGCTTTCCTTCAGAAAGGTTACATCTCCAATGAGCTTGATGCAACAGAAGATTACTTTGTCTGGGGGGTTTCGAGTGAGAATGATGACTAGGTACTGGACTGTATGCTGAATAATGAGTACTGGTCTACAGTATTTTAACTGTATGGCTAACTGCATATTGCTACTGTATTGTTACTATGAAGGTTATATGCTTCTAAATGTGTCTTTATTTATTTATTGTGTTTAGTTTAGTTTTTTTCTTCCCCAAATGAAGGTCACAAATTAAAGCCACGTCTTACATTTGAGGGCATCCTACATTTTAAGGATTAATGTACGTATATATTGGGTCCACTTGGTGAGCCACAAACACATATTTAATTAATTTAATATGTATTCATCTTAAACTGAAAAGCATCGCATAACATTGTTTTGCTGGCATTTTTCTGAAAATGTTCACTGCAGAATATACTCCCTTATTAGCAATCACAGCTGCACATAACTGAAGTAGCACCATCATCAATGATCTGTCTGTTCTCTCTGAATCATCTCCCTGAACATTGTTATGGTTGTTGCACTTTTCCCCCCCACTCGCCTGTCCAGTTCAATGGGGTTGAGGTGAAGGCAGTAGAGATACCACCATATTCATTTTTAAATCAGTTGTTCATCTTTCTGGTGTATCTTTCTGATGTGAGTAAATTATGTAGTCTTTTTAGGGTTATTGTACATTTGAAAAACAAACCCTTCACTCAAAAATCAACCTCATGAGGTTATTGCATAATGCTAAAGAATGGACTGATATTGATTCTTTATAACTGCACCCTGTAATTGTACCATATATCTTTGCTGTGTACAAATGACAAAACAACCTACTTCAACAGCTGACAATTTCAGACCATTTTTTGGTCTACAAAATTGTTAGCCAGTATTATTTGAACCCTTCAGGCATGTATGGTATTCTCTGAAAAAAAACAGTATACCAGCTTATTGAAGCTGTTATATGAACATCTTATTGAACATCTGCTGATGGTTTGTGTTGATGTGGTGAGATGTGACTGAAATGAAACATTAAGTTGAGTGCTGGTTAGCAGCAAATATACTTCTGGATTCCTGAATAATCTGTATGTCTTAACTGTGCACTGCTCTGTGCCCAAAAACTTGAATTTTTCTAATGCAAGGTAACTATGGATACATGGTCATTATCTGTTGCAAAGCCGGGCAGGATTTTTAGAAGATGTGACATTTATAAAAATATTTGTATTCATATTTCCATTATATTATGGATTATATTGATACATAAACATTTACAGTAACTGGTAACGCAAATCTTTCAGAAATGTGCTATAGATGGGGCATTGGATAACATATACATTTCTCATATCGAATGTAGGTCTGCTTCTCAAAGAGGCAGAGGACCTTGGGGAGTGCAGACGTATAGAATCTGCTATAGCATGTTTTACATTATTAGATTTCCCCCTTTCCTAATGACTTAATACTTTGCAAAAGCAAATGGCCATAACACTTAAACATGTAATTACCATCAAGGCTTGAATTGGTGGTGTTTTCACATTCAGCAGCCTCCCTTGCTTGCCAAAGATGGTACTGGCAAGTCGCAAGACTGTAGAAGTGCCGATGATAACACTGCTCCAAATGGAAGCTCAATTAAATGAGTCATTATGGGTAACTAAAATGAATATGAAGGGGCAAATGCTGATTGGTAATTAGTAGGTTTGTCACCATGTGTGACAAGACGTGGTCCAAATCAGAGTCCCTTCCATCTTAATATTCCATCAGAAATAGGCCTATGTCTTGTAGAAAAACTGTGTGTGTATGTTATAGCCTATATCTTTCACAAGTCTTATATTGTGGGATACGTTGTGGTGTCTTCTGGAAAAATAAACAACAAGTCTGCCGTGTCATGTCTGTTTAAATTTAAAAGTGAATGTGAATCACACAACATGGATCTTATTGTTGAGGTGCAGGTCAAAAATAGACAGAATTGGTGTTTATATAAGGTGTTTGCAACTGGATCGTTACAAATTCCGCTCTATGTATATTTTATGTATCTTTCTTAATTAAACTGCAACAACAGGGAAATTTTGTTTGCAGATACTTGGACCACTTGGGCATGCTGCCTCTGCATCCGCACAGACTACACAACGGATGAGGATTTATACCAGACAGCACCTTATAAAGAGAGTGGACGCAAAACTGCCTTCTCAGCTTTGTGTGTGGCTAGGCTGAGAGATTATGGCACTGGTAGCTAACAATTATCAAGTGGGAAGAGCTTACACCATATCCACTGGCATGTTGTTTTGGGTCCCATGTGTTGTCTTCAGAGTGGATTTTAATTATCATTCCACTGATTGAGAAGCAGCAGTTCTCCTGCTGTTTATGCCAGTCGTTCTTGCTCTTTTCTTTTTTTTCTTCCGATGGGTTTGGGAGGAAAACATGAGATAAAAATAAGAAGGAAGTGAATAAACAACCAAAACTGTTTTTTCACATATTGTGACATTTCTAACAGACAGTAAGTTTATTTTTTCCCAGAAATGTTTGAATTGAATTGAATTGAATGAGTTTAATTGGCTAGTAGTTGGGCAAACAATAGTATGGTTCTCATTCTTATAGTCAGATTGACTTGTTTCTGATCCATCCTGATATATCAAGAGGTTTCCAAAGAAGAAAGGCTCTTTCACAGATTCTGCTGGTTGATTAAATTTAGATTTGTTTTCCCCGGCACTCCATAAGCTCCTGGGAGCCCACAAACACAGTGAGAAAATGGCATCGCCAGGAACTGAACCAAGTCTCAAGACAATTGGAAGCTAACAGACTTTTACTGAACGAACCATTCAGAAGACCTTACACAAATGTCTTTTAAAGTGTGCTTTTTTGTTTTGCTTGTGTTAAGTTCAGTATTCTGTACTCTTTTTTTTTTCTTTCTAGAAAGGTCAAAAATATTACATAATTTGTATATATTTTCTATCCTTTCTGTGTTTGTAGAGGGAACCACATTTATACTGTTCATTCAACACACAGTCACTTCATTCAGTAGTTGGTATGTCTGATATGAATTCACACACTTGTATACTAACAAACACTAGTTAGAAGAAGTACAGTTAATATATTGTTAAGAGGGAGAGATTAAATAAAGATCTGAAGCGTTTTGCCAGCGTGTGTTTTCCGCTTTGTTACATTTAATATAATCGTATACTAATGGTTTGGATAATCCTTTGTATGGTTAATAATGGAGTGCATTTTGACATTTCTGAACACCATCAAAAAGGGATTAAACACTGTAATCACTTCCCTTCTCAAGCTATATATTATCACAGACATTATAACAGTATCAGAGCTTGTATACATAACTATTCCCATGGACTCATTAGCTGTGATATTAGCACTCCCAGACCTCCAGTTAGTGAAGTGTTGCCTCAGGTACATTAAAGCTTAGTACTTTATCAGTATCAGCACTGCTTTATTTGAAGTCTGTGAAAATTCTAAGATATGTTAATGGGGGCTTTATTTCACAAATGTTCCAATTTGTTCTAACATGGGGGCTCGTTTGTTTCATTTTTCTCTTTAAAGAGGTTAGCTTCACCACACTTGTTTTTTTTTCAAAGCGGTGTTTCATCTTCAGCTTCTGTATGAATTTAAACCAAGCTTTAAACCTTTCCCGTGACGATGGATTTGGTTGAGATAAAGATTAAAGTCATAGCAGGACCCCATGCTCAAAGACTTCAGGAAATTGCCACTTAGTGATGGCACAAAGTTTACCAATGTTTGCTCAAATGCACCAGCAATACAATTTATAATTGCATCTTTTTACTGAGTAGAACTTTGTCAGCTTGGCAGACTGTAATTATTATTACTTTGCTACTAATATCTCTGAAAAGTACATCTCTTAGAGGGGGTATCTTAACATAAGCATATGTAATGCTTTGGAAAGTCTTGGGTAATGGGGTATTTATTTATTTATTAATATGTTTGTTGCATGCTTCTATAGAAACTTGACAGCTGGTAGAGAAGTTCTCATTTATGAGTTAGAAAGAGGATTAAAGAGATGGTGCAGTACTTCTGGTTGATGAAGGGTCAAGGGAAGGCTTCCAGGGAACAAAGGAGATGCATGCCTTCTTGACGTCAGAAGGGAAGAAGCCAGAGAGCAGGTGAGTGTTGAAAGAGAAGAAATTAAATTAACTACAGCTGAGAAGGCGTCTACTTCGAGGCGCAGGTTGTCAGCTTGTGTGCCACGAGCACAGGCAGATGGGGCTTAAGGTTGGGGAAACAGGCAAGTAGACAGGAGTCAGGATGTGAGCAAGAGATGGTGGGAGGATGCAGCGGAGAGGGCGGCAGATAAGTCAGAAGAACAGGAAGTTGTGTGGGTGGAAGAGGGACAGAGAGACGCAGGTGGGAAGGGGCTGCTTGGGGATATGCAGAGAGAGAGGTTGTACAGGGTGCTGTAGTGAAGAGACTGCAGATATCACAGACTGAGCAAAAAGAAAAGCAGAGTTCACTAGGGTTGTAAGAATAGGACGACATGATAGACTGGCAGTAGTGAAGGATGAGAAAGAGCAGAGGGAAAGACTAGATGGAGGTGTCTTAGTCAAAATTGACACATGTGGCTGGCTTCACAGATCTCGATTACCTACTAGTCTCCCTTAAATAACATTAGGTAGTCCATGACTAGTGCTAATTTGGGCCTGAGAAACCAGCCCTCAAGTCTCTAAACTCTCAAAGAATCAAACTCATATACAAATAATCCAATGCCTGATTTTCACTAATTGAAACCTTATTGAACAATTTGATCTCACCCTAGTCTTTTTCTAGTCACCCTAGGCATTTTTAATCAGTTCCACCAGAAAAATGTTCATCTGTGTACTCCCAGATCTTTAGTGCAATTTAGATGTCAGTTGAAGCAGCAGCATTTCATACCTTTTCATAATTTCCTTAAATCTTAAATCAGCATCTCTACATGTATGGCAGCCATTCCATTCCATTCATATTTTTATTTGGAATTTGGGAGAAATGTTGTCAGTAGTTTATAGAATAAAACAAACATGTACATTTTACCCAAACACATACCTATAAATAGTAAAACCAGAGCAACTGATAATTTTGCAATTTTTTCCAGAGATGTATATGTGTATTGTATAGGTTTGATTCTTGGAGAAACTAGTCAAGAGAAATGAAACACTTCAAATTAATTAAGAACTTTTTCTACTTGACTAGTGAATGCACCTGTAATTAATTGGTTAGAAATTCTATAAACTTAATATGAATTTAAGACATTAGGACAAGTTTAATCAGTGTGGCAAAAATCGGTTTACAATCATAACATTACTGTCCCAAAGTTTAATTTAACCCGGAGTACTACAGTATATAGTGGGATCAGTGAATCAACACTTTATTCATACGAAAGTTTACAAAGGAGAGGAGGTCATTCGACCCATTTATATTTAGGGTAAAGCTTGATGTTGATATGTCTTTAATGCAACTAAATGTTTACTTGCCTTTCCTTCAAATAGTTTCAATTTGGCATATTCTCTTTCAAAGGAACGGGGTGGTTTAGGATTGCCTGGAGTGGCCTGGATGGTGTGTTTAAATCCATTGTGAATCCCATGTTGTGAATCCCATGTGAAGAAGGCTCTGAATGTTCTTGAAAGTAATGGGAAACCATACTTTCTGTGCACTGATTTTCCTTTTACAAGACAAGTTACTGTATCAGCAGAAATTGGCAATGGTATTAGAAATGCACCATATTGCTTCTGAAGCCAGAGCATGTGAGAAAAGAGAGTCTAATGGACATTTAGCACTGTAACAAGGATGACTGACCTATTTCTAATGTGCTGGAGGACCATAACAGACCATTCAGGGGTAATTCAATGAAAGTGCTAATGATGCAGTAGCTGGTATTATTCCGCAGCGATTGCATTATTAATCTTGGTACTCTTGACTTTTGTAGGTAGATGAGATGTCTTACTCTTTGTGTAAAAGTTACCACATAGGAATACCTCGTGCCAATTTCCATCACTGACAGTTTTTTAGAAACGTGAACCTACCATTTTCTTTGCTTACGTAAAACAAAGATGAGACTTACTGAGGTATGAAATAAAATAGAGAGTAAATGAATGAACTAAACCACAAGAGAAAAAAATGAATGTGAAATAAGCAGCCAGTGAAATGTGAGGATGAAAAGCTTTTTACAAGAGAAAAGCTGGTTGACGGTAGTTGTCAAACACAAAGTCCGGGTGCAGTTATTACCAGCCACATTAGTGATATAAGAAGCTTAACAGTTTTACTTATTATTGACTGAGGAAGATCCAGCCAACTCAATACAAACTGCCAGGAGGCATAATTACAGCACATTAGCACCTGCATCTTCTGACAAGATTGACAGCTCGAGGCTGACAACTGTTTTATATCATTTTACATACTTTCCAAATCTGAGCTTGCTGAAGATTCAAGATTTACTTTTAAGAGATCTGCACATTTACATGATTTGTACTTTGTTGATATATGTTGTACGTACTGGTATTTTATTGTCTTAGCATCATGCACATTAATTTGAACCACCATTACCCATTAGACACGTATCTGTTGCATCTGTTTTGGTTGAGATCCAGTCCTGTATCTTTTGAACATATTTTCTCTTCAAGAAAGTACAAAATCAAATAAAAATCAGCTAACACACAATGTTTTTCTATCTGTGAAGTGCCCACTTTGGTCTGAGTCCTTTGCATAGACTATCCTTATATTCCTTTTAATTAAAGCACAGATCAAGGTGAACAAGTGCCTCATATTAATTATTTTCATGACTAATCCCATTGAATTATGTTTAACCAGATTTTGACGGGAGGGAGGTGGTAATAAAATTGTAGCAGCTTCACTGTTTTACACACATAACCTCAAAATATTATTTTCCTGTTAATAGTGTCCATAATAAAAGTATTTGGAGTAGGCAACAAGTTTAAATGTAGCTGAGATATTAAAAAGATACAGACAGGAAGTTGTATTGTTTCCTGATTTTCATAGCAAACTAAACATTTTTAAAGACAGATGTGCTAAATGGACAATTTATTCAGCACTCACACACAAAAACAACAAACAAAACAGTGAAGAAGTAATGCATAGATTAATCTTATTTCTTTGTTATTTCTGTAGGTAGTTTACAAGTAAACCAAACCATTGATGTTTGGAATGTCTGGTGTTGAATTACAATGTTTCAATTGAGATGACATCACATATACTCACTCCCTGCTGCTGGCAGAATGACCCATGACGACAAGTTCTCTTTTAAACAAAGGGTGTGGTGTTGGGGGGGAGACGGGGGTAGTCATAATGCGTATCAGCTTTTTCTCTGTTTATTTTTTGTCTCTGTGTGTCAGGGTGGTTTCACTGTTTTGAAGGGGAAGGACAAGTTTGAGAGAGACATCTGATTCCTGTGGATGTCACATGAGGTCAGCTTGAGCCCACAGAATGACTCTTGAGTGTAAAATAACACTAGTATTGTAACATATAATAAAGAATTGCGTTGGGACTGATATTTTCAAAAGAAATGTAATGAATTCCATTTTGATATATTTGTTTATTTGTTTATTTATTTATTTATTTATTTATTTATTTATTTATTTTCTCTTGCCCCACACTTGATTATTAATTTATTATATTATTAATTTCTTCCAGTAGCATAGCGTCCACTACAGGATAAAGTACTTTGCATACGTACTAATAGCATAAGTAATCCTGTGGGTTGTAAGTGTCATGGAAATACATTTTTTGGTTAAATGTATGCATAAAGGACTAAGAGTATTTTTTCTGGAAAAAAAAAAAAAGGTTTATTGATTTCTCTTTTTTCCACATTATGCTTTATTCTGTTTTTCCTGTTAGAGAAGAAAACCACACATCTACATTGGATATCATGAAATGTCCTTCGCTGTCTCAGACTCGATTTCTCCAAGGAATGGTGGCAGTGCATTTTTGTGAATTAAGAAAAAGGAAAAAATCAATAACAAGGACAGACGACTACTAGGAACATGTTATACAACTGCTGTAGTCAGAGCTGTGGCTGATGGCTAGCTCTTTGTTGGAGGCATCTCTGAAGATAGGGATTGTGGGTGGTGTGAGCCCGACTGAAATGTAGTGCTTCAAGTACTATTACATCATTTCATGGGGACAAGGCTTTTGCTGGATTTGATTATCAAGCTCTTGGCTAACTCAGTTACTATGGTAATGTACAATGCAGTTAAACAATGCCAAAATGCATGTGGTATAACTATGATTCATCTGGCACAGAGACTGTATAATGGGATGAGGTGTGTTTTTCCAAACAGAACAACTGCATCTTTAAAGCGGAGTCAGTAGGCAGACAACCTAAGCGACTGGTTCAATTCCTGTTGCCAAATGTTAAATGAAGTACAGCGTGAAGGATAGCTTACCAGAGGCCAGGATTTACGTCAAATTATTTAAAAAACTAATTTTAATATATCTTTCCTCCAGAGAGAGATGCCCCTTAATTTTGCTTTGTTTGTTGCCTTTTTTAATGAATTTGCATATGGAAGATTTTCAGTCCTAGGCCAGACCAAAACAATAAATCAATACATTCTCTTCCATTTCATTTTTCCTGCTTAAATCTCCACATCTTAATTTAACACACATATACAAAATTATTAACCTAACACTTAATAATTCAGATTCTTCATTCTGGACTGTTAAGCCAAACTAAGAAACCTGATGCTACACTAGCCAACACCTAAATTTAATGCTAGGCCCATACAAATCTGCATCCAATTGAATAGATATGCTATCCTTAACAGCCTAAGCCAATGTGGGCCTTTAACCCTAACTCTAACCCTATAATCAACTTTAATGTAACCTTAGATCAGTACTAACTAATGCAATTTACCATTGTCACATTTTCTTATTTCAGGTGTACCACGTGGAAATTAAAATATTAAATCTTAAATAATCCATTGCAGAATCGCAAGGCTGTGCACACCAGGCGGAGCTCCTGTTTCTCACTGAAAGTAAGTTCTGTTTTAAAGTTCGTAATGAAGGTGTTGTGCAGGAGGGGTTGGTGTGTCACAGAAAATGTTACTTTAGTGATGTGTTTAAAGATTGAAAAGGTTGGGCATGATCTTTAAGCAAACTTTGTTATTTAACATGTTCAAATAATGTGTAATGCAAAAGGTTAATAATGGGAAATAAATTAAAATAAAGTAGCCTACTTCAGGAATTGTAGTCATTCATTATGCATGGCAATTCATGCACTTTTCATCATCTGTTGCTGTAGCTGTGGTCAGTTTTGGGAGATTGTGTTACATCGAAATGTGCTTTTATGTTCGAATAATAGATATTTAGAAAGTATTTGAAGGAAATATTGATGCTTTTCAGTTTTGGAATGTTGGGAGACTTGTAGCGAAAACAGATTATATAAGTTGATTTAAACAACCAAATGGATAACTGAATTACAGCGACAGAGAGCATAAATCTATTGGGGCATGTGTGTTTGATTTCCTATATGGCTGAGATGATCTTCCATGGGTCCTAAGTAGAAATTTATCACATTATTTCAGAAATCCCATTGAACAGGTCATGTGACCTGACATTGTTGACCAGGGATTGCCAGCTCTCCGACAATGCAATCAATTTGGTACAACCAGCTTTTAATGATTTAATTGATTGATAATTGATTGCATTGCATTATGAAAAACTGATTGTAAGAGCTACATGCATGAGAAAGTACCAGAACAGTGGTGACCACCCTACCACCAATGACTCTCTGAGGCACTAACAATGCCCCCCGGGATGCCATAAATATATATGTGCTTTGTAACAAGGCTTTCAAAGCATTTCTGCCTTCAGGCCTATTTTACAAGAATAAAGTAATTGTGTTTTATTATAATATTTTGTATAAATTGCTTTCTGATAGCTGTGTTTATGGTGGTTCATGCCCACATATATACCCCTGAACTCAGCGCTGGTTGCTCAGCAATGGGTGGTAGATGGATAACATTATAGAACAAACTTTTAATTGACATTCCACTGTTATATTATGGAGCCACAGTTGTTCAATGTAGCAGAATTGTTCCACAACTGTAAATTATTAAGCGCAAGGTAACAATTTGAATTTTGAATTATTTCTAGTAACGCTAATTTTGCAAGAGCTTAGCAAAATCATACTCAGAATGAAAGGAAAGAAAAACTGGTTAATATTCCCCTGCTAATAATAGAGTAAATCAAATAGGTTCAGTCTGGTTCAGGTGGCAAAGGGTGATAGAAGCATTTTTTATATATATTTAAAAAAAAATAATAAGCAGGGTGAAAGAGGACAATGGTTTAAGAATGTTATTTTGGATATGGCTGTGACAAGAACAGAGGAATTAGTTAAATTAAAAGAGTTAATTGCTTCACTAATTCTTCCACTAATTTCTCTTCCAGTGTATCTCAGGATGAAGGCATAATAGCAGGAGCCTCACATTTAACCTTTTATTACTTTCTACTCTGAATGTTTTAATTGTTGAAAATCCTGCAACATACATTATGACTAGGATTACTGTTCAGTACAATTCACCCCAACGCCGTTGTTCAGTTAGGAAATCTGCCAGTCTTCTTCCCGTCATAAAAAGTTGTTGCAATCATACAAACATTATAATATGTTTTTTAAATCAATTGTGCAGTACAAGGTTAAAGTCTCAAATGAAGTGGGAAGCAGAGATTCAATTGCACTGATTCTGGGGTTGTGAATTTTTCCTTAACATCACAAGAAATAAAATCGATCAGCAGGAGAAAGGTGGCCACATATTTTGCAAGTTGCCCTGCTAATTCCTTAATCAAACATACTCCCACAATGCATATGTTAGTGTTCTGCATTACATTAAACTGAGCTTGAATCAAATCAAAGCAATACAATTAAAAAAAGACTAATTAAATATCACAATCTAGACAGAATTAACACTAATGTACAAAGTCCACATAGGAAAAACACTTATTGGTAAAATGTGGAAGTCCTGTATTCAAATGGGTCTCGGCATATTCCAAGACTTTATGTGTAAAATAGTTACATACATTATCAAATCATATGTCTCATGTTCCTCAGAAATAGTGACAGTTAGTATACCACACAGGTATATGTAAGCTGCAGGAAAAACATCTTAAAATAACAGAAGCAAATATGATCTCATCTCTCAGTAAAGGCTATTTAACATCCATTAAATGTTTAATGCCTTACACAGTAACATACTATTAATTGTTGCAATTCAGCTTTAATGCTCATTACTCTTGTAAGGCTTGTCTCAATGCTGTATAAAATTCATTAAGTTATATGACACTGCAAAATTGTGCATTAATCAGACGATATGATTCTAATCAGTTACTTTTGCAAATCACTTACAAACACATTTCAATTAATCTTCTTTCAAACATGTATTCCCAGTAGAGCTGTACATTAAACCAACACTGGATCTCAGAAGAGATTGGTGCTCCCTGATGTGATCATACATTGTTCATAGTTAAAGTATATGTGAAGGTGGGGAAAAACAACTTTGAAATTCAAGATCAAGACATTGGAGATCCTCCCTGGAAATGGCAGTTGCACATGCTTCCGGTTTGGACTTGGGATTCTCATGGAAACATGATAAATTGAGCTTCAGTTGTGAAGAATAAAATACTATAAGATGCAATGACCTGAATCAAATGGGCTAATTACAATGTTCTAGAGGGAAACCCTAAGAAACATTAACTTAAACCGAGTTTTGTAGAGCAACAAAAAGGAGGAGAAGAATGTCAGGATTTTTTATTTGTCATCTCAAACCTGGAGCTCAGTCCCATGCTGATATAGGTTCTGGATTTGAAGAAGAACTAGACATCAATGAATATGAAGCAGTTAAAAAATATATATATATATTTGAGTACTGACAAAATATCCAAATTGGAAGACAATTTTCAAAAGATACCTGAGGCAGGTCTGCATGCAAAGAAAATCCACACAAAAGTAATGCAAAAACAGACTGCCCTGTTTTCCCCATAGCAATATTCATAAAATATAAAACTGCTTTATCATGCTGATGTCTTGAAAGACACAAAAAGCTCATAATTTAAAGACATACAACTTTGTGTTTCCTTTCAAAGCATATAACAGGAGAACGTTTATGCAATTTAATGTCCTTGAAAATGACTTCTCTGTGAAATAAGTATTCACTGCTTTCACTGTTTCTTTAATTTCTGAAAGAGCTTGAAAACTGAAAGGGAACTCCAGACAGAGCCTTCCACAGAACAGAAACAACAATTTAATAAGATACAGTTCTTTTATCAAATGTTCATTTGCACTCCTTTGCACTTTCCTGAACTTGAGTTTTACTCTCCATTATGTGGGGATTTTTTTTTTTTTTGTCTTCATAGTTTAACACAGAAATGCTTTATTGACATTTAATTAAACAGAAGCAAAAATGTCAAATTAATAAAATATATAACCAAAGTACATTTAATAAGGTTTGGGTTAGCCTTAGGGTTAATGTTTGGACTTTTCTATAGTTTCATTTGTAGTTTGTTTCAAATCCTGATGTGTATCTGTTTGATTCATCATCATCATCATCATTATTATTATTAGTAGTAGTAGTAGTAGTTGTAGTAATAATTCTAAACTTTGATCCACTTACCAATCTCAAATTGTAAATTCAGTATTGCATGATAGCTTTTAGGTTGACAGAGGATTTTTCCTTCTACCTTCAATTACTGTGGTCTTTAATTTGCAACTGGAGTGTGAATAGAAGTTTTCATTTGGTCCTGGGCAATAACTGACTCTTGCATTACAATAGCTCTTGAAGAAAGTTCTTTATGGAGACTGCCAAGAAGTGACAGGGGAATCAATTTAGTACTGCACAAAGCTGAATGAAATAAAGAGAAATGGCTTCCGATAAATAGAGTACAAGTACCGCTGCAACAGTTAAAGTATTTAATTCTCTCCAATGGACATTACACTTTTTTATAATCAATCTATTTAGTTATTTTGTTATGTATTAATATTAATCCTTTATTATTATTATTATTATTGTTATTATTGTTATTATTATGAAAACCGTCTCCAAGTGCAATGTCAGATTACAACACAAGGTGAAAACAAAATACAAAAATAAATGTATACAAATAATTCTGTTTCAGATTAAAGACATTGCAATTTCAAATTGTAAGTGATAATGTTTTGCTCAACACTAATATGGCTTTCCCTATTCGGTTCCCGGCAATAAAACCTTGAGAGGAATGTGCACCAAATGCACAGAGTTTAATCAAGAAGAGTGTTTTATTCTGCAAGTTTAAAATGTTTATTTTGGGGTTTAAGACATTTCCTTTGTGTGGATTTTTAAATCATTTCAGGCCTAATCAATGTCTGTCTGAGAGTAATGTAGTTAACTGACCAGCTTTAGTATTTAATGAATGTGGGTCTTTGATTACCTTGTTAATCGATCCATTAGTTGCCTAGCGCAGACCTAAAGTATGTACAGCATGACATTAAGAAAAGAAGATAACCCAGTTGAGTTTGAAAAGTACTATAATCTTAGGAGCATAGTTTTAGTTGCTCTATTTGGAATTTAGAGTGATTTTGTTATACATGTAAAGATGAAGTAAGTGTAAGGATGGCACTAACCTTTCCGAACAAGCACTCCTCTGTGAGAAGTGCATCGAGAAATCAATTATTCCTAGTTGTTGAGATATAGAGGGTCCTACTCTGGGAGTTCATTGTGCCCTCATTTATCATGTTCTGTTTCACAGTTGTCATCCAATTGCTCTCTCGTGGCCTTTGACATAAATATATTATCTCTAAACGACATTACAGGTTCTGTGTTATTTACCGCACTTCTTAACTGGTTGTGGATAACAACTGTCTTTTTGTAGTATGGCAAAAAAAACAATGTTTTGATCTCTGACATTTATTGTCCTTTATTTATTTATATAGTTATTTAATGGATTTTTTTTTTTTTAACACATCAGCATTGTTGCAAGTTTAGTACGGATGACTATAACAATGTTTTTCTCTGAGACTGCTCTAGCAAGTCCCTGGTTCTCATCAGAAGTTTTTTCATTGGACATTTCACCTTTCAAATCCCCAAGCTATACCCTTTATTTACCTTTTCTTAAATATAATGACATCCATTACCATTTCTGGAAAATACACATCTGCAGTATTGAAACTAGCAAGCGTTAATGGTACATCCATATATTCTGCAGGAGGTAGGGTTGCCTGCTAAACTAATCTCGAAATATTTTTTTCTTATATAATAAGATATATTTCTCAGGGATAGTTAATTTCTGCACCATTAACTAGTGTTCTAGTTAGACGTTATAAAACCCCAATGTTTTTTATAGCTCACTGAAAAACAGGATAATGTATTCAAGGCTAACATTGCAGTTTTAATTAATCTCCTTAATGTCTCAATCATACTATAATTTCTAAATATAATAAATATGATCACAGCCACTGTTTGTGATAGAGGAATTGGGAAAAAATTAAATTATTTTGAATGAAGAGCTGCTTGTTTCACTGTTCCTATTTTTAAAATTATTTGGTATTTTAATGTTTCTAAGTCCTGTCTGATATGGGAAGATGTTGTCCTCTCACATATTCTTGTTTTTTCTTTAACATTGGTTTTTCCTTCATTAGAAATCAAAGGTAAAATGCTTCAATCCTTGTTTCTTTGTTTCAGAAACCATAAGAAAAGGTTTGGCCTGAAAGCTTAGCCGTGAAGCTCAAATCATGTGGTATTGATGATAATACATTTACAGGTATATACTATATGAGGGGCTACTGTATCCTATGAGTAGTGTGCCTCAGTATTCAGTATGACGGAGTGTGCAAATTGCTCTCAGTCAGTTACAAGAATAGGAGAAATTGGCTGAGTACTAAGTTTTATATGCAGGCTGTGAGTGTGTTGTATAAAAATGCTAAAAAGTGTATAATTATTTCACACCTTTCAGGAATGCAATCCATTTGGTCATGCCTTAAACATATATTATGCCTTTGTTCAGTGATACAGGTTTATTGTGGATAGGTTTAGATCACCATTTGTAACTTGACTTGTGTTTTAAACAAGACATGTTTTTAAAAGGTCGGAACTCTTTCAGCTGTGTAGAGATTAGTACATTTCTGGACTTACAGTTTACACAAGAAGCATTTTAAAACATTACAAAAGTGCAGTAATACAATCAATACAAAATAGAATAAGCATACATCCTAGCCCAAAGCGGTAACAAGTGCAGGTATGCTAAAGGGAAAGGGAGCATAGGAGAAGACACAGTAAAACAATTGAAGTACTAACCGTACATAAGTATATGAGAGCATAAGGAAGCATAGTTAAATAAAGTGCTGAACAGCTCAGGAGAATGAGCTGCAGTATTACAGGTGAAGTCAAATCAGATGTGTCTTGAGTTATTGCCGGAAGGTGGTCAGGGACTGTGCCAGGGGGTGTAAGGAGAGATGAGAGTCTGTCGGTAGCTCAGTGCGTCTGGTGCAGACATCGGTAGGTGAGAGTCAGTGTCTTGAACTGGATGCCAGTGAAGAGAGCGGTATAGTGCAGTAGCGTTTGTGAATCGAGGCAGAGAGAACACCAAACAAGCAGGCTGGATGAGCTGGAGCCGGGGGGGTAGAGTTGCCAAGTTACAGAACTAATCAAGAACTCCAAACTCCACTGGGAACTGCTTTTAACTCTACCTGAAAAAACTAAAAACACTGCTTTTATAGCCCCAGAGGTTGCAGCCTTGCAGTGCTTTGAGGTTGCTTATTAGATAGTATTATAGCATATTGAGTTTTTAAATACTGCAGTAAAGAAGACTTTTACTTGATGTTTCTTAAATAAATGCTGTAAATGAATAATGCAACAATTCATAACATTTATGGACATTTCTACTGCTGATAAATGGAAAAAAACCTTTCCCACATTCCCAGACAAAGCCATCTTTCCATGTTTAACATGATCAGTTGTCATGATTCACTGAAGGCATTTTTCTTCTGCTCTAGTCAGAAATGGCTTTTCCCGTCTGTCTCATTTCACCCGACACCTGACTCTCAGGTTGTCATTGACAGCACTGATCAGTAAACCCTGTCTGCTCCTGTCAGGCCCAGGTGTAACAAAGTGATCTTCTCAAATTCCTGCTAATCTGCCAGAGATCTTTATCTCTGTTCTTTATTATCTTTTTTTCCCCTCTGTGTCTCTGTTTCTACCTTATTAGCAACAACTGTAACCATTTATGTAATTGTTCTTACTATGCGTATTGTTAATCCTGATTAGCCTTGCAATGAAAAGCGATCGACTTCTGTGAATTGTGAGAGTTTGTATATGGAGCCTTAACAGCTCTATAAGCATTACTAAAAGCATGTCTGTGAGCAATGTCAGCTTTAGCATGAAAAGTAAAAACATAGACCTCAATAGATCTCATTATGTGGCGAGACCTTGGGAAAAGGGAAAAAAAAAACTCTACCAATGTGAATCTTAGTTACATTGTATTACTCATTCAAATCAAGGTCATTAAGGTTTTCAAAGCCTTCATCTTTACTTCTTTTCAAACTGTTCCTGTAACGATTCTGCATGAGATCAAGTGCTCAGCTTGGCTGCTTTCGTTTATTTGAACTATTTACAAGTCACATCCTGCATTTAATGCATCAGAATTAGGCTCTTCAAGCGATAGGTTATGAAAAATATGAACATAAAAATATAATCTATTAAACATGGTATGATTTTTTTCTGTGTTGTTTGCTTTAAAGAAATACAAAAAGGTAAATGCAAAGGAAAATGTTTCAGGATAAACATTGGTGTTTATCTCTTTTATTTGAATTAGCTTTATCCAAGACAGTCTCCGTATAGTGGTCTTTCCATGACACATTTTCCTTTGATTGGTAAATGAGTATGTTGCTCATTGTCCCTTTGAGTACTAATAAGAAACAACAGAAACACGTATTGATCACAAGCGTAAAAAATGTTCATGCATAGGCTAGTTTGCTTTCAACAAGCTGTTTTATAACATTAGGACAAAGGAAAAATTATGAATGCAATGAAGCCATTTGGCCCATGTTGGCAGGTCCTATTTTGCAGCTTATTGATCCATGAACCTCATCAAATGGTTTCATGAAAGGCCATGGTGACTCAGTATCCTTAACAAGCCTGGGGAATTTGCTTCATACAGCTATTCCTTGATCTAAAAAGACATGACTTCTATCCTTGCTCCAAAACCTGCTTCTACTTCGTTTTGAGGCTTTAATTTTTAAGTTGAATCTGAATAAGATGGTGGAATTGAGTTTCTCTTCCCATTCAAAGATTTTAATGAATTCAATCAAATCTGCTTCTTCTTAGTTCTCATACAAAAACAGCATGCTGATGATGATGTAATTACACAAACCTGGATGTCTGCATGAGGGTTCTCTCCAGTGACTGTCTTGAGCTAGGTGGCACAGGACACTTTTAATAGCACAAAGCACCAGGTGTAACGCAGAAACAATGACGCAGTATATGTCGCAAAGAAAAATGTACATTAGAGGAAAATGCAAATACTGTTCACTGTTCCTTTAAGACACAAAAGCAATAGAGTTTGACACTGTTGATACCAATAGCTATAAAATACTCAAACTGAAAAAGTGCATTTATACTTTTTCTATCTAAAACATCACTAAGTGCACACGAGGTATAAAACTCCTTCAGCTGCATGATTCATTCAAACTGAAATGGATGCTGTACACCAACTGTAACCCAATAACAAGTGTGGTTGATTGTCTTGATAATAACAATGATAGCAGAGATGTTGCAGTTAACATTTAATATACTTGTAGAGAGGCTGAAAGCCCTCAGTGTCTTTTCAAATTAATAACTATGATCAAAGGTTATGGTGCACTTTTGTGTTTGAAAATGCACACACATTACAACTGCCGTGGGAGGCTCTATTTAGCTTCATGAGACTAAAATGATGGCTGGAGTGGGTCAGCATTTTCATAAATATAACAGATGTTTAACCTGAGACACGGGGCACAGGGTAATGCAGGCATTTTGCTAGAGCTTTTAGCTGAGAAAAGACACAATGGAAGAATGTGATGAAGAGGTATGTATTCTGAATGACGATGGATCACAGTAGCAAATTACTTCTTTTTTTTGTGCTAAATGTGACTGTTTAAATGTGCTTGACCTGGATTCAGAGACTGGGAAGTATATATGTTTTTAATTCCCTAGGAGGCTTCAACAGTGAAGTCTGTGATTCAGCCTTTGGCAATTCAACCTCTCATGAAAGGACCAAATAAAATATGAAGCATTAAACCAGTTCACATGTTTAGGAATGTGCACATTTCAGTATGGTCAGATGTAATTGGTATTTGTTCTTTAAAAAAAAAATGGATAGGACTTTGGTGACCTTCATGCAACTTTGGGCACAAAAAAACAGAATCTCACTATGACCTAATTAACCTCATATAAAATTACTCTCACTGGTCAATACAATACCTTGCCCTGCCAGCTCAGACTTAGTATCTTTATTTTAGTCAATTCAATCATCAGGGTCTATCCATAGGCAGATGTGAAGGGATGTTCAAGGATAATTCATCAACCTAAGTTGTTAATGGACCTCAGCTTTTCCTTTGACTTGAGCTTTCCAGATAAGTAACAGTCTTGTATCGACTGATGCCAGGTATGTCACCCTTTTCAAATAAAATGTCATATTGTTAACTATGAAAAATTTGTGTTGTACTCTGCATATAGAAATCATAAAATGATTGTGTGTATGCTCTTTGTTTTATATGGTTGGTGATTATTAGAAAATCATTAACACAAAATTCCACAAAGATTGTAAATCTGAGACTAGTGTTTACAATAAGGACTATATATAAAACACTGTTTAAAATTGAGCTGATCAATAACTAAATTAACAATATAAACAAAGATTTATCTCAATAATGCATGTATATGCTGTCATTTGTCATTGGATTATTATCATAAAAATAACTCTGGGATCATTTACCTTGTTTAATAGCATTTGCGAGCAAAGTGGCTCTGTAATCTCAGATTATTCTTGATTTTAAAATGGTGGATTTTTAGCAATCAAAAAAACATGCATAATAGAATTATAATATTTTCGTATTGATGTTTTAGAATTTAAACTTGTTCATTTGGATTTCACATATTACTGCCAATAATTGGTCTGGAATGTTTGGGTATTCTTGATGTGTAATACTGTTATTGAGATGATATGGAAGAAGACGATGGCATTTTATGTCAGATTAATTGCATTATTGATGAGCAGAAGAAGTCCCTCATATGGTAATACTGTTTTTCCATAGTTCTCCATCTGCAGAGAGTTCCTTGCGATCTGGCCTAAGGGATTTTATAAAGGATTAAGAACTGGTTTGCTGCCAGTTATGCTTGCAGCTTTTACTACCATTGATATGTATATAAATTGTAAAATCTTTCCAGTTGTGATGGTGTCAGTTAATATAATGAAACCCTGAATGTTTTGCATGTGCTAGTATGTGGAGCTCAGCACCAAATGATAGTTGGCATGGTCTTATACCACGACACTCATCTTCCAAAGCTGTTTCACCCTTCAAGTAGCTGTCACTGTGCACAGAAGTCTTTAGCTCGCCGATTGTGGAATTTCCTGCCCAAGGACATCAAGGATTCAATCGTCTTTCAGAATTCAAATCCAAACTCAAGATTCCTTAGAATGCCAGGGCTTTCAATTAGCTCATATGAAGCACCTTGAGCAGATCGCCATTGAAAAGAAGTATAGAATTGGTTTTGTATGGTGCTGAACGCCACAAAAGATGAGAGGAGGATTTGCAAGATGATTATAAGGCCTTCAGAGTTGTTGTTTTTTTTCAATTTATTCTCTTTGTCTTATATGTTTTTTTTTGTATATTATATATATAAAAATGTTATATATATATATATATATATATATATATATATATATATATATATATATATATATTTCACAATTGTACTTTAACTTATTTACAACTTACATTTGAAACCATGTTATTCAGTTATTTATTTTGTTTAATGATTAATGATCTCTTTTCAGAATTGAACTCTGATTTAACACAAAGAAAATTGTAAAGTTTCTAGTTAATTGAACTTAGTCAATACGGCGGGGCATGTAACCTTTGACATGCCACTCCACGGATTTAAGCAAACTTCATTTCATTTTTAAATAAGCCGAGTTTAAATGACTGTATTAATTTCTATAAATGAATCCTCAAATAATATTGTGAATCCTTTAAACTACAACTATAAATTGAATTATTTATTTATACAGTAGCCTCCAAATGTATCCAGACCCTGGCTGAAATGTAAGAAAAATATTGATTTACCAAGTAAATGCAGGTGTACACTTTTATGTATGTTTCAATTTGATTATATATTGTACAACATAAGAATTAAAGAATGTATATGACTATTAATATGGTATGCATCAATGACATCTATCAAAAATAGTTATTTGTAGTTCTAAAGACCCAAGCAATCAGTATTTTGTGAATCTACCTTGGCTTGTATGCTATGCTTCCTGTAGCACATAAAGGGGTTCTCAGGAGGGATACTTACTCCTCTACAGATCCTACATTTACAGATTGTTCTGGTAGACTTTTTTTTTTTTTTTTTCCCCGCTCCTAGTTCATACCAAAAGCCTTCTATTGCGTTGAGGTCTGAGAGTGTAATGGCCAATCAAGAATGTTTTTGTGCTCCCTAAATCATTGGGTCATAGACTGGGATTTGTATTTGGGATTATGACCTAACGCAAGCTTCTTGACAGAGGGAGACTGTTTTTTTGGCTACATTTTTTGGTATTCTTTGGATTCCATCTGTCCCTCCGTTCTAAGATGGGCACTAGGAGGCTTAACAGCTCCAAAGCAAAACAGATCTGCCGCCATGTTTCACAGTGAGTGTGACGTTCTTGTCTGCATTCGGTAAGTTTCCATTTTTTTGGTTTGTATGTTCCAAAACAAAATATTTGAATGTGAAGAAAAAACAACAACTCAGCCCCAACCGATTTGAGATCAATTCTGATGCTTTTTGGTGAATTTAAGCCTCTGCTTTCTATGCACACAGACCAACAGTACATTTAACTAAATAAAAGTGAAGCATATGATGAGAAGAACCTGAATTCATGGATCTTATTTAATAGAAAGCAGTAGAAGGAACTACATTGTATATCATTCTCATTTCTAATGCTATTTGTGTTTCTAACAGTTATATTCATATTCTAAATAAAACGTCAACAAAATGGACGCCAGTTTGAGAAGAAGAAGCCTAAGCCTTTGGGTGAGGGGGGGTGTTGGACTTGGTAATTCATTAATTCACAGAGATCGCTTTTATTCCATTTCTACATATTTATAAAATCTGTTTCACAACCTTTGCTTTTTCTTTTCAACTCCAAATTAAAGGTATGGGAATGAGCCAGCCCTTTTATCTTAGGCTAATAAATATCGAGTAATGCACAAATGAGGGCACCGCAGTCTAGGCTTGTAGCCGGTAGCCTCCTCATTCACTCTAACACCTGGTAAAATTATTCATTAATTCAACAAGCACATTTTGAAAGCAGTAGTTCAAAGGCTTTGCGAATTGTGGAACAAGGTGTTCAAAACTAAAGTGCACTTCAGTCCTGGCTGTCTCAGAGAGAGCCATTTCCTGCAAGATGAAGAGTCGGGGAGGAAAGCAATACTGAAACTATGATTTCTTTACTTTTTGCAGTTATTTTTCAAGGGTAATGCTAGTAGCCACAGTAGATTAATGCCAGCCAGTTTCATTTGAACTTCTTTCTCTGTTGCTTTTTTTGCACATTAGCTACCTTGGGGATTCAGTTATGGTGATATCCCACTTTGAAGAAAACGCTTTGTAATTTGCTCCTGTAACCACTGATGATAATAATAATATCTCTTTTAGCATTTATGATGTGTTTTGGAAAATGTGTGATATTAGGAATCCTTTCAGAACGCACTACAAAGGTCTCTGGTACAGAACTGAGAACCTACTCGCCTGGTTGTGTTTAGGTGATGCTCAAAGATGCTTAGAGATTCAGAGTGTGTTTCGCATCAAAAGATGTTCATTCATGGTTTCCTTTTACAATATTGAACATCAGAAGCATCTGTATGATTTCATCCTCAAAGAGTAGACTAATTTAATCAACGAGAACATCATACCAGTTTATCAGGCTGATGCATCCCATTTGGAAACTTTAAGTAAGTGACCCAAATTCTATCATATTGATTGCTCATATTAAAAAGCATTATGAAACCCTTTCAAATTATCAGCATATGACTGGTTAAACTGAAAGTGTGGGAATAATATGATGCTTTACAAAAATGCATGTCAACAATTAATGTTTCAAGAAGAAATCTGTATTTATTGGCTGTAACCACATATTTGCCTTTATAGGAATAATGAAATCTGTAATCTGTAAGCACAGCCAGTAATAACGCACCAGCTTAGAGGCAGTGATTGGCTTTCGGAAAATATGTCCCCAAGTGTTTTAAGTAACAGTCCAGGATTTAGGCGTTGCTACATAGACAATCAATCAAAACAATTAAATAATACTTGTTAATTCTTAAATGAGTAAATAAAATTACTCAAAACTAGTAATTCTTAGTATTGTGCAATATTTGGTAGCAATTTCTAGTAATGTAAAATGTAATTAAATCTATGTTCAGAAAACAAAACAAATACTTATTGTGTAATATTTGTGAAGTGAAGTTACTTTAAACAGAAATGTACTCCACCAGTAATTTGAATTAATAGCTGATAAGAAATTCAAGTTATCCAGTTCCTTGGTTTAATCAATCCTGATAGAACAAGTAAATACAAGTAAATTTGCAATAATGAAAAGTAAATAATAATACTTTGTAGTAATATGCAACTAAATATTGTAATTGTTATAAATATAAAATAATAAAGTAATTTATTTATGTGAGTGGTGGCTTTGTGCAGCAGAGCGTTCACTTTATACATACAGTACAAAAGACACAACCTACAAGTTCTTGGTTCTTGAATTCTGTATGATGTCATGAGTAGTTATTTTTGTGTTGTCATGTCATGTGGGCAATGATCTATAAAAAAATCTGAAGGTGTCTTAAAAAATAATAAAGCAATAGTGAAACGCATGTAAAGTCTAAATACTATCCCCTCTGTGAAGCATGGAGGTAGATCTTTATTGTATAATGTATAAAAACCCATACAGATAACAATAATTATAATAATAGTAATAACTCAATACTATAGTGTAATAAAACTGTGTCAAATTTAAAAAGCAGGAATCTCTTTTTCTGCTTTCTTTCTCTTTTTCTAATTCAGGTAGTGGTATGTAAATCTAAAACATTGAGCCTGTTACATTATTTTTTATATCTCTTCACTCCTAAAATCCACAAGGAGAGGTCAATGTCAAATGAACTTTGCTTCCTCACTGTGAAGCGATGATCTTCCTATCCAGTAAGTTTATTGTTTTACTGAAAATGTGTATATATAATAACTTTTACAATTCCTCTTCTAAAACATTGAAATAACAGTTTTTATATTTGTATTATTACAAAACTATCCATCAGTAAGTGCCAACATATTTTATAGTGATTAAATTAGTCCTTAATAGGCTGAATGACCTGGGGTATGTATGTCATTAATTGTTAATCTTTCTGCATGTGAACAGCAGTTTATCATCGGCTGGGCTGGCTGAGTGCTCTAAGCAATTTGTTCCACCTGGTGCTGCTGGTCTTGGGCAATCTCCCACAGTACAATGCAAACAAACGCCTGTGAGGATTAACACAGGTCAGATATCAAATTAAAACAATTTCTCAGGTTAATGAACCGTTACCTACAGATCATAGGGCTTAATGAGCTCAGACCTGCTCTCCGCTCCCTGATATAATCACCAGTATCATATGCCACAGTTCCTGTGAAATTAGTTTAATTTTTAATATTGTAATTATGCCATAAATTAAATATAGTGAGAAGGAGGAATCCTTACCATTGATCAGAAGGGTCTGCAGGTTACCACAACATAATTAATTATTTACCACTAAAAGAGAATTTTGTTTCAGAATTTTAAAATGAAAAGGAATTAATTTATATTACAGATGCCTTTGTTGGTGTTCTCTGCACACACTGATAAAATGTTAAATGATTCCTGATGTAGGATATTTATGTATATATGTTAACACTTTACAATAATGGTCATCAGTTCTTAATGAATTTATAAATGAATCCCACAGGAATAACATGCGCTTCCACTGAGTTCTGAAGTTGATCGCATCTATAACTCTGTAAACCTATTCCTGACCCCTGACCCTGAGATTGGTCGAATTCTACAGACATCAATACAATTGTGATGACACCAGTGAACAAGAAGAAGAGGTTTCAGTGAACGCTAGTGAAACATCATAGCTGATTCCAGAAGATGCAGCTAATGCCATAAAGAAGATGAAAAATTTACAAACGCCTCGAGATGATGGAAACACAGTGGAGACCCTGAAAGAAGCTGGAAATAAAATGGAGCAGATTTTTGTTTAACAAATCCCAGATAAATTCAACAACACAATCGTCATTTTCTTTCCAAATAAAGGAGACAGAGAAGAGCTGAAGAACTATATATTTACTGAACCCGCTGGCAGATCATGCTTCACCACCTCTTTTACCTCTTTTTCATGAGTATTCACCTAGCAAACTGCCATGCTGAATTGATTCCTTAAATGCACAATAATGCTCAACACTAAAGAAAGTGTATTTTGCAAGAAAAAAAAATGGTTCTGTTCTAATTTCTATTGACAAAGGATCGCAAATTTTAATTTAACCTCACTTTTTTGTTTAGCAATTTCACTAATTTAACTTGAATTTAATTTTACTTGGTTCTACTACTAGGTTGAATTGAGCAAATAATAATGAATTAACATATGCAAAGAAAATCCTTGAAGATAATATCTAATCCATTGATATTACCAAGGAGCCATTTTTGATTGTTCATTTGCTAATTTATTTCCACCTATCTGTGGTTGAATTAAATTATTTAGTTTTAGTTACAGTCAGTACATTGGTTTCCTGCTTGAAGCCGCCCCTGTATGTCGTGGACTTATTTTACAATGAAACCTACTGTAAGTGTTGAAAGTGCAGGTTTCCCTGCATTGAGAGCTTTCTGTAATAGTTGTGATTATACCCTCTGCATCCTCTTCACCCAGTGAAGCTTTTAAACTCAATGGCAAATTTAGCCCACAAAGACTCTAAGAGTAGTTTAATGCCGAACATCTCTTGAACTGTGATTCGTGGTTTAGGGTTTTTACGAGAATCAAAAAACCCAGACAACATCTCATACCCCTTCTGTAGGAGAAATTGTACACAATTTAGCAGTTACCACCTGCACTAGCATAGAAGCACTTCTCTGAAGCCACTATATAATATACGGGGATTCTTAAAGCGTTGAGCTCTGTACTCTGTCTGGTAATAATAGTTCTTGTGTTACAAATACTATGATTTTTGCAGTGGCTTTTGATGATTACTGTAGTTTTAACAAAAGGTGTAGAAAGCCTAGTTGTCTGTTGGACCTTTGTTTAGCCAAATAGAACCAGGGCAGCACAGATTAATATCGGGAACTGTTTAAGAATAGAAAGCCCAGCATGGAGTTCATTGCTGTTCCTCTGTCTTGTTTAAGAGTATTAGTTTATCTTTCTTTTCAAGGTGAAAAAAGGAGTGAGTATTTTTTATTTCATGTTTGCAGAATTGAATGTGAATTTAATTTGTACACCGCATTAAAGGCTTTATACTTCCATGTCTGTAAGTGTTTGACAGAAAAAAGAATCTCAAAGCAAAATGAAGTAACTGAATTGACAAAAGTGGAATATTTATATTTAACCTTTATTCATAGCTCACTTTACAGGAGGAAAAAGGGTACAGATTGCAATTGCTGACATTTGTAGGATAAAAAAAAAGCCTGCACTATTTGGTTCACTTGAATTGCGAGTCAAGTTGTTTAACTCTGTTTATTATGTCAAGCTGCACTTTAGGTAGAGGAAACACTGAATCATAGAAGTGTTTGTAAACTGACTGAGTGTCAGCTGTAATCAGAGACGGACGCGAAATGTGCTTTAAGTCTGTCTGGAGACTTTGAATTGAATTGAATGTTAGATGGACTTTTAATCAGTGTGAATGAAATGTTAAAGGATATGTTTCAGTTTGTTCTTCTTCCATTAAAGCCATTTAAACCTGGTCAGCAGTAATGTGCAAATTACAGATTCCACACATGTAAAAATGGCTGAAGGGGTATCTAAGAGTGCTCGTGGCTGTTTGTGAATTGCCTTAAAGATCTTGTTTGAAAGCTATGGGATTATGGCATGTAGTGGGTTACTTCAGTTTTGTCAGAAAGCAGCTGCATCCTTCTAATGATTTATATCTTGACTTCTCCTTTCCAGACCTCTGTACACAAAGGCCAATGCTCCAGGCCAGAGAATAAAGAATACTACAGTGTAGATGAGCTCTAATCCAGAAATATAAATATCATTTATATGGTCGAGAGTGAAGTGCGTAGTCTCCTCACCACATTTTACTGATATGACTTGATAACCGCTTTAGGCTAGACAGCCATTTCTGGCTTTCACCACACCCAGTGAGCAGTACATTCAACAGTGGGTAACTCTGTCCATATTTTAATTTGCTTTAAATACACCTGACAGAATAAGGAAACCTGTGATGAGAGCTTCTAGATTTGACAGAAAAGTGTTCTCATGAATGTTCGGTGGTGTTGTATGTCCAGTTCCCAGAGACTCAGCCTCACTTTACGCACAGACCTGGAAATGCCTTCTTTCAAATGAGTCTGAAATCAATCATATAATGAGCTTCGGAGGCGCTGAATAAATCGCTGTGTCTGCTGAGGTTTTTTTTTTTTTTTTTATCCGAAGGAGTGTGGCCAAGACTTTTAAAGTTGCAGCTTGTGATAGTGGCAATTTAGGAATGAATGTAGCTTTGTGCGTTGGCCAAGTCAACAACTGGCACCTGTTGAAACTAAAACTGTAGGAGAGGGAAAAAAAATCCCATCTACATCCAACAGTCGGGCTGAAACAATAGGAACAGATGTCAAAGTCGAAATTAACCCAGACCTTGAGAGCCAACCCCCCTACCAGGAGAAATCATACCTGTAAGCAACTGGAAACTGACAAGCCTCTTTCTCCTTTGACGTACCTGGTCTAAACTGAGGTCAGCAGGCCTCATCCGTACGAGGTGAAGTCTTTGATGGAGAGTTTCCCAGAGGACTTGAACAGGTTTCAAAAATAACATGTTATATTTGTTATACAAACTTTAAAAAAGAAAAACACTTTCTAATTAAAAAGCTCATGCTTGAATGTGATACTTTTCTGTCTTGGGTATAATAAAAGGTATTTTAATTTCCAGTATGTTTGTTTATTATACTTTAAATTGTATTTACTCTACAAATTCATTTAATTTAAAAACAAAAAAACAAATTCTCTCCTTAAAGTTAGCAAACAGACAAGATATGCTGGTCAATTGAAGAATGAAAACTTGTTTTTGTCATTTTATAATTACCTCTGTGGGATCCATTAAGATGGAAGAATGACTAAGTATGGCAGGGTGAAGTGGTGGGTACTTCAAAAACAGAATTCAAAACAGACTTTTATTTTACTCAAATAAACAATGTAATGAAATAAGGCTTGAGAGTCAAAGCATAGCATCTTAAAAGGGGAACTAAAGCTGAGTGGTTCATCTCAAGTATGTACCACTGGGGCACTGAGTACTTTTTAAACATCAAATTGTGCATTTTTAATTTTTATATTATATTCTCCAGACATTGTTTGCATACTGTTTATATGTCTTAAGTTTAAGGACATGGGATAAAGTAGTGTCAAAATGATGACCTCATCCTCTATGGGAATGCATCTTTGTCTCAACAGAGTGGTAGACTAAATGCTATAAATGCTGAAGAGAGCACCCAGATGAAGTGGATTACCCCAAATGATGAATGCCTCTAAGGAAACAAGACCAAAGAGGTTTGAAAAATCAATACAAAAATCGGGACAGAACCTAAATCCTCTTTATTTGAAATCTGGAGCCCGCCCTCCCATCTCTATGACAAGATGGTACTATCAGCTTTAACCTGTTCTTAATGATGCAGATGTACTTGCTCAAGATTAACGGTGAATCTAGCTTTGATGAATGTAGATAACCCACTTCTGGGCTGAAGATGCATATCTGCTGTATTTGATATGATTAGTCGGGTATTTCAATAGAAACACAATAAATTAATAAAAAGTAAGTATTCAGATGAATCCAAAAGACTAAAATTCTCACTCTTTATTCAAGATGAAAAGTTCTTCTGGTGACATTTGTAGTATTCTGCAAATATATGAAGGCTATATATTTCAGTGTTAGGTAAATAATTATAACAAGACTCTTTGGAAACCTTGCATTAATAATCTGTAGGCCATGGGAAAGGATAAATCTGTGTTCTTTAAGGACTACCAAGAAACAAAACCACTCAAAATAGGTTTAATGTTTAGAAAAGTGTACACGACCTTTGCATTTAAATCTATTTGTTATGTTGCGGTAATCATTACATTCACAAAGATATACAAAACATATATTGTTATGATTATTATGATTATGATGATGATGATGATGATGATGATTATTATTATTATTATTATTATTATTATTATTATTATTATTATTATTATTATTATTATTATTATAATAATTAGTAGTAGTATTAGTCATAATAACATTTATGTATCTGTAATCGGAAGGATTTTAACTTGGATAAATATTTTCTTTTCTCCCCTCTGAATGTAACTACTGGTCTAGCAGGTACAGTGTAGTACCTGGTAGCAAAAACTAAATCACCCTTTCTCTTCCTTTTCCCTTCCCATTGTGTTTGTCTATCTGATCTGTGGCCTTTTGTTGCTCTTTCAAAGCATGACCCGACAGTCATTATTTTCTCTTTTATCTTCCTCCTTCTCCTTCTGATTAGACTAGTCAAGTTTGACAGTAGGTTTCCCAGAGATCCTATCCATTACCCTGTCAGCGGGGCCAGCACCATTACTCTAGGTGTAGTGTCAACAGAAGGTGAGGCAGAAAATCAGCAGCAATCTAAAGCTAATTACCCTGCCTTGAAGTTAATTAAATACTTGTTAGGAGCAGCAGGGAAGAAGGCTAATTAAACTTGTCTAATAATTGTGCACTGACACATGGAATTTCTATTGGGTCTAAATAAATGTGTAAAAGGGTAATACATGTGTGTCACATTAGGTTCTGTAACGAACTGTGATGGTTTCTACACATTTCCAGACAGTATGTATTTAATCTATATTGTATATTTATTGAAAAGAAAAATCAGAATTCTGACTTACACTATGAAAAGATTAAAGGTTAGTAATTAAAATGACATATTTGTCATATTTAAATCCTTCATTTAAAATAATGCTATTAATTGATTATTTTACTATTATAAATATATACTTTTTATTATAAACTTATTCATTTACTTATTTTTCGATTGTGTATTTTCATAGTTGTTGATTTGAACTGCAGGAAACAGATTCCAGTTGGTTTAGCTGGGTTTAGAGTGTGAATGCCATATTTTACTACATTCCAAAACATTTTCTCAACCCTTGTCTTTTTTAAATGTTTTCCACACTACAGTACAGTAATTTTGCAGGTTTCACCATGACTTTCCATTAATATATCATACATCTATTGGCCATAGTTTTTTCGGGTCTTCTAAGAAAGCTCTCCATGCTTACCCCTGATCTGTTTTCCTACAGTTTACTCTGTTTTTACCGTGGCATACTGCAGTATTTTTATTTTATAGAAGAGGTTCCCTAAGGGTTTGAACATTTTTACATGAATGTGATCATCTACATACTGCAAGTCAGACTTTGAAGGACACCTGTACAATCCCCAGTACATGTTATAAGAGATGTCCCATTTTTCATGAGGAAAACCCAACAGTGTCCTGGGTTGTTCTGGACAAGCTGCCACCGTTCTCCAGAAGGTCGAGGTATGGAGATCTCGTTTAGCTCCAGCACACACTGTGACAGAGCCTCCGCTGTGTTTATTCTGTTCTTTGTGTCCTGTACCACACATGCCCTGCATCCCAAACCACCCTGTTCCCCCATACAGCACTTTCAGCCTGTGGTTAGATCACTGTGTGGGAAGCTCTTTGTGTGCTTCAGTTGTTGTGTGATGAAGTTCAATTTGAGATTTTGAGTGTCCTGAGAGGGTTTTAGGATTTTCTATCTTGATTGCAAATAATATAGCCATGGTATGAACAAACTGATAATCACACATATATTACTACAAATAAATGTCACGGACATTAGTACATGCTATGTGTGCATTTCAATAAGTGAGCATAGGCCTTATACTTCTGTATAACCTCCACAAATCCCTGGCTACAACTGACAGGAAACCTAAACCATCTGAGGCACAGGGACGTATAAAGGATCTTACAAAATGTATATCGTCCTCATGAACCTGTGTGCAGTCTGTACAGAAAGTCTAATCAATGTTAAAGACTAAAGGTGATTTCCTGAATGGGCACCATTGTGAAAGGTCACTGCAACAATTTCACTGATCTTCCAAAAGTGTTGCTGCTCTTCTGTACCCTGACTGTTCCCTAGATCAGTGGTTCCCACACACTGGTCCATGGACTGTTTGCGGTCTGTAGCATGTCACGTTCATCTCAAGTCCACTGTACCTCTAAATATAGTTGTTTTATTCATCATGACTAAAGATTATTATAATGATTCCTTTATACTAGTGTATGTGTGTATGTTTTAAATGCATATTGGCCGTACAGTTTATGCTTTGGCGGTCTGTGATACTTTAATACCACAAATCGCAGGACCGCAGTGTGAAAAGGTTTGGGAACCACTGCTCAAGAACAACCTAGAATTCTGCAGGAGCTTCTCCAAGATGGTGCCAGCTCTCACAACAACCTGTACTGCACCTGCTCAATGACAAACACAGACTTCATGGCAGCAAGGTCATGTATGATCAAGGACATACATGCAGGAACTGGCTGAAGAAAATGAATGGAAATGTCCATGATTTTGACTTGTATAGGCCTAAATACATTTATATATTGACTTATTTACTTTTAAGCATGCATAACTACATAGATAACACTAAAACGTGTATAGTTTCTGTGGGTCTATTTTGTAAAGAGGAACTCTGCGGCCAGGTGTGCAAAATGAGGGTTAGTTTGGAGTAGCAAGTATTTATATTGCGTACAACTTTGACATGCTTCTGTGTTGTTCTGTGCTGACCTGTCGCTCCACGTTAATAGCCCATGATTGGTGATCTGTGGTTCAGTCTGTTCTCCATTGTGTTGCTAGCTGCAGGAAAAAAAGCCATGATGTCGGTAGAAAAAATATGGAATTGCTGATGTAGCCCGTCTATTCTGGAACGCATCCTGACATTTTTTTGTTGTCTGAGTGTGACCTTGGTTTAGTTTTTTCTTTTTTTAAATGTGCTGATTGTCAGGCCATAGTGATAGATGGTTAGTTGTTATTTTTTCCATTTGAAGTCACTCAAATAGTTATTAGAATGTATCTTTTAGTGACACTCTATGGTAATGAAGTGGGTTTTGATAGGATACAAAATATTAGAATAAAATTACAGAATACACTGGAGGCTGTTGGAAACATAAATGTGCAGTTCAGAAGGATAATAATATAGACAAGGGCAATAATAAATGTTGGTTGGTTGAAAGGATACAGCAACTATACAGAACAGATTTATTAGTGACATTTATGTGTGCATATGTAAGCTTTCTTTAGTTTTTTTTTTTAATCTATTAATTTCATTGATATATATTTTTGACTTAGCGTGTTTATTCTTTTAAAACCTGCTTTCACTTTTTAATTTAGACAATGTCTTTATGTATGCAACTCACAGACACTTTGCTTAGAAAGAGAAAATGTTACAACTAGTATTTAAATTAAAACTGGACATTAAGCATGTAGTATAAATAAAACAGGAAGCTACAAAAACGTATTCTTGTTAAATTATAGTTTTGGACAAAACTGTTGTCACAAATTAGAAAAATACTGAAGACTGATTTTAGCCAACTGCATTTTGTGTCAGATCAAATATTTGCGAGGAGTTAAAAATAAAATTGATATTAAATTAAAAACACATTAAGCAGCTGTTTCTGTGTCATGTAATTACTCATATTTAAAGGGACAGACAGTGTGACATTAATTTATAAAAACTAACCATTATCTATATGACTGTTTTTTGTATTTGTGGTTAATAATGAATGTGTAAATATTTTTTTCTGCTTGCAAATACATATCCGCCTTTATTCTTTAAAAAATATGAACTAAAAGCCCTTAAAATCATGATGTAGATTTGGTAGGAAAGGAGTAATTGAAAAAATAAACATTTAAATACGTCCACAGAAGAAAATATTTTGTACAATGAGGAGTTTTGGTCTGTATTTCACTTGGGAAAAAAAGCAGCAAACAAAATAAACCCAGTATCCCCTCCCATGATGGAAATGTTTGAAACTGCACGAGAAGGTTATCACTTTGGAATCAACACTGTTGATCAAAAACATATTGTATACTAAAATATGTATTATAATCCACATAATTGCAAGATACAAATACAATCATTTTAAAGTATGTTTAATTGTAGTCAGTTAATTAGTTAATTATTTCCCTTTTCTTAGTTCACTTTAAATACCTGAAGCAGGAATTGCTGGACTATGGCTCTAGAACTGATATACCGATTCGTTACGGTAGGAAATAAACGAGATGTAACCCACACTGTACTACATGACTTTGTAACGTTTACATTTTTAACAAGCTTGAAGTAATTTGTTTTTGAGTTTCTTTCTGATATTTCTCCTCATGTTTCTTTGATGTGGGTGAGAATTTGTGATGTTGGGAAGAGAATGCTAATCTCTACTGCTTTAACATTTGAAGTAGTGCTCTTACTGCATAATTAGTTAAAGCAAGGCTTTAAAAGTAAATATAGAGGCTAGATTTGCAGGATCCTTAGGCGACTCATTATTCTCACTGATTTTCACACGCTGCACAGTAATCCTGATCTAAAAAAGGAAACCACATAACCACCTTTAAATGTTCTCTTAAACTGCAGAGAGAGAAGGGTTAGGGGGGTAAAGCAATCAGTTTGGGATTTATTAATGTATTACTTTGACTAATTTGTGTGTTTGCTTTTGGTTCTTTATATGGTCTTTTCACCAGCATGCCTCAAAGTGGAAAGAACAGGGGGAAAAAATCTGTGTAATTTAAATTGAATTGCATCTTCATTCAGCAAGAACAGCTGGATGTTAGTTAACAGCTGGATAAATAATATCCTTTAATAATCCACGCTTTTTATGTCCTATTGTACTGGAATACCATGTCAATCCTGTTACAGAATGACATACCTTCTATATGGTAGTGTAGTGACACATTGTTTTTGACTCAAGAAGGTTGTTGTTGTTTTCTCAGTGTACAAAATAGTATTCACTGTATTGTAATCCTGAGCTTCCCCAGGTACAGTGAGGAAATGAATGAAAATGTTTGAAATGTCAGTACTAGAAAATAAAAAAATGCAAGTAGCATATAATGAAGACAGAGCGCTGTCTATTAATAAACAGTGGATTGAAGGTTGTGCTTCTAAATTATATGGCTGCTGAGCTTAACGTTAAATGCATTTGCTGCTGTGAAAGGGGGGCTGCGGGGTGGGGGGGGCATTGCTTAAATGAATAATAACATTATGCTATCATGCTGCTACTGTTGTGTGCTGAACTAATGCCAGAATTATGGGAAAAGATAATGCATTTGCACTGTCCTTTCTCACCAAAATAAAGAATATAATAGCACGCAGCAGCGTACAGAGGTTAAAGCAAATTCACAAGATTATTTTTCATTTTTGATTTTCCCTACTGTAGTTCAGTTGTAGTTCTAGTTATCAGTGTAAACTTAAACCATTTAAATACTGTATCTTGTGGTGTAATGTGTGACTTTTTGTATTACTATTATTATTATTGTTATTATTCTGAATTCTTTGGCTGCATACAACTGGGCCAGAGAACAAAAAAAAACACACAAAAAACACACAGCCGCCATAATAATGGTACATTCAATGAATAAAGCATGCTTCTGTTCCTGCATGCCAGCTAGCTTCCAGTTCCCTTTTTGTTTACACTGGGAATACAATAGGAGCTATAGTCCTTCCAATACATCTTTTATAGGAGTATTCTACCCCTGAATGTACAGATAGAGCTGCCGGGGTGAATAAGCTCTGTGAATATTGCCAAGACACTCTGCTTTGTTCAGCATTATTCTTCACAATAGATATCACACTTTGGAAGTAATTTTAAAAAGGGAATCAAAATAGTGGTACTTTTAGCTTTTGTTTCTTTTTATACCACCATGCATTCTCTGTGTCTCATTCAGCTGCTTCTATTATACTGACAAATTAAATAAACCACTCCATTGCCTAAGAGGCTTGGGCAGTCAGGGAGTCACTAGTCTGGTAGAGGGAAGTAGAAGGCAAGCATTTACTTGGTGTGCCTGCCACTTTCTAGTTTTATTTCTTTGGCTTTAAGTCGAGTTAAAAATAAAAAGACAGATTTGTGGAAAGGGCTGCGTGAGGCATTGCTCTTGACGCTACACAGGGAGGGACTGGAGAGCCAGTACTGAAAAGGTAATTTATCTTCTTTATTCAGATTTGATTACTTATTTGTCAGTGAGTTGGTGGCGTTTCTTCCAAAAAACTTTGTGGCCATCTTTAAGGCCTTCGTTAAGAAAAACTGTGTGATATCTCTGTCTCTAGCTCATGGGAGCCAGACGTTCTCGAAATGTCATTTGAAGTGGTTAATGTCATAGTGTAAATGACTGAGGGTGATAATTTTGTCAACATTAATTGTAGAAGATGTTCCAAACTGATTAGAATGTGTAATTTCACCTGTTGCCTTTGTAAATAAATATAATGAGAAATGAAAACCAAACCATGAAGAGCAACTTGTTAATCAGTGTTAAGCCCTTTTCTGTGTGATTACAAATACAGGGGATGTCTAAGTGTTCAGAAGGGATCATCAGTCCTTAGTTGTTTACCTGTAGCCTACACAAAAGTTTACAAATTAACAGCATAAACATGCAAATGAAATTAATTTGTGCATCTATAAAATTGCACAGGAAAATATATGCTGTGTTGCAGGATTTGCACAAGTTATTTTTGTTGCTGTTTGTTATTGGAGAGCATGTTATTTTGACATCATGTTAAACAAAATGTTCATATATACCTTGCAACCTTCTTAATTAAAATATGGCATTGCATTGATAAGTATGGGATAATATTTTTATTAATTACAAAATATCTGCTCATCTGTGAAATTTAAAAATATATATATATTTTATTTTTTGTGCAATATTGATTATCCTCATCTATAAAGCTTGTTTAGCTGATGGCTTTTTTTGTTTGTTTGTTTGTTTGTTTTGTGTGTTTGTTTTACATTTTCCCAGTCATCTTCGAACCCAGGGAGAAAGATGCCTTTTTAACTGGGCACATCTTCTAAGAATAAAAAAAGGTTACATTTACAGAAATGCCTAGAGGTTACTTTCTTTGTATCTTCTAAAGGGATCTTAGAAGCAGTCAGAATCGCTTGTGAAAAAAGAGAGCCTGAAAGAAAGAAAAGAAGCGTTACAGAAGTAAATGGCAGGTAGAGGAGGGCGCTTTGAAGGCCGCAGCCACCCTCTAAGGTGACCTCATTTAAAATGCAAGGAGTCGGGAGTACTGAGTGCGCGGCGCGGCCGTCCAGCAGGGCTGCCCCCTCCGCTTCTAAGCCAGAGAGCGCGGCGGGAGGAAGGAGAGATATCGAATGTGGAGGAGTTTCAGGCCAGACAATTGATGCTTCATCTTTTATTTCTAAAAGAAAAGGCTGTGGCTTGCACAGCTGAAATTTCCTTCCATTGTCTAAGGGGGGAAAGAAAGAATTCACCCTAATTTGGCCCAAGGGAAATCCCGCTGCCTTGAAGCTGGGGCTCGCTGCCCGCCCTCTCGCAAATGTCCATGGGGGCTTCGGGAGAAAGGAGCGGGCCGAGCGGGGAGAGCTGAAGGTCAGGGTCGCCCACTGTGGCTTGACTTTTTAGCTAAAGAGCTTTTTATTTCTCTTGTTGCCGTGTCAGATCTAATTTGCTGTGCATTATGCCGGCAGGGTGGGCCGGCGCATGACAGGAGGGGGTTAAATGAGATTACAAGCTTTAGACATTGTCACCAGCTTCTGCTGTAAGGGGAATGTTAAATGGCAATTTAATAGTCAGCTTTTTTGGAGCAACACTGATATAGCAAAAGTGTAGTTTTCAGCAACACATCTGAATTTTTAATTGACTTTTAAGAGAAAAGAGAAAGTCTGTTCAAATTGGAAGATAGATTTGCACTTTGTTGGTTAATGTAGTTGTTCATTTGTGTATTCATTCACTTAGTATATGTATTTTTTTACAGTTTAATTAATTCATTTGAATTGAGGATATAGACCACATTGAAAACATGATCTTCATTTACTTTTCAGAGGACATGTATTATCTGTCTCCACTGAAAGCAGAAGATATTTCTGCATAAAAGTTATATTTAGTGGACTTTTGCTATTTTGTCTCTGAACATTCAGGTCAAGTTACTTTACATTATGTATAAGGAAACAAAAATGTAACTTATACATTGATTAGCCTGGTTAGACATCTACACAATGCACTGACTAGCTGATGCATCAACAAGGACAGAGAATGTGTTAAACTTCCACAGACTTACTCTGTCCTCAGTTCATTAGGATTTCTCCAGGTTTAAAAAAAAATATCTCCTAATACAGCTTAAAAAAAGCTTGCAGAATGGATATGGCTAAGAAAATGCTTTGCCGACAGAATCTGCATTGTCTGTTTACAAGTGAGGGGTCAGTCAGGAAAGTTCAGGATTAGGAAATTTAATATCCTGTCAAAAATTCCCATGATAATGAATCATGGATGGGCTAGCTGGCTGAGCCTACGTGACGGCAACAATGCTGCTGCACAAGAGATAGCAAATGCTAATTTATGAACAAGAAAATATGCTGTGCTAGCATCAGGCCCACTGATTGCAAATGGGAAGTGGTAGTAATATATATATATATATATATATATATATATATATATATATATAATGTGTGTGTATGTGTGTATATATATATAATTCAATGATGTTAAACATACTAATCTTTCATATATATATATATATATATATATGAATTTGTGTTTGTGTAAGATTAAATTTGTTGATTATTGCTTCAATTTACCCTGTTCTTGAGAAAACATTGACTTCCTGGTCTGTTTACCTAATTTCCATGTCATAATATTGATCATTTCTAAGCATTTCATACCCAAGTCAGAATAGGTTTTCGAGTAAAAATATGTAAATGGTCTGTCTTATCAAGAACTGTAATTATTTATTTTTCTGTGGGACCTGATGGGGCTGTTTGAACTGCAATTTTGGATGAAAGAAAGGTCCATAAATTGTGTTTTCATAAGATGAGAAGTGCACAGTTTATAGAAATGCTCTTTTCTGACTTTTGGAGAGTTTACAGTGTCTGTGATATAAAGTGCATGTTCAGTGAATGGAAAATATCTAATAAACTGACAGTGGCATTGAATATTTTGTTGTTGTTTTCTTTTATAGTAAAATAGTTCATACACAATCTGAACAGACTGTACTTGTTCTAGGAAGCTGTTATGGTCTTGTGAAGTTCATATAACAGAAGAGTTAATGACTTTTTTTCATTACTTACTTTTTTATTATAATTATGTCTGGTTTTGATGTTTTTATCTCCCTTGCTGCCGTACAGCACATTATAATGGTTTTAGAAGTTTAATTTTAAATGTATGGATTTGTTTGTCAGTTCATTTCCAATTTAAATACCAGGCCTGATGTAGAGTTATTTTAACAGTTGAAATTGAAATATATTAGAATTTAACTAACCTAAACTTAATACTAGTTCAATGAAGCCACAAACATAGATTTGGTTTTAATAATACTCCTTTTGATGGTAAAATTTGTACACATAAAATCATACCAGCCGATATTTGGAAATGTACAGAAGCCGTGTCTGTGCTAGACCACATTCCTATATATGACTGGAAGACCTTGGGTGTTTCTGCTACACAGTGAAAGAGAAATAAACCCAATCCAATCTACAGTGCGGTAAAAAAAACTGAGGAATTAATAAGTCATTTAGGAATCTGAATAATTATTTAGGCCCCTGCAAAAGAGGAAAAAACAAAAACAAATTTACAGTTTCTTTGCATGTAACAAAGAAGGTAGTTCATGTGTACTTTGTTTGAGACCCTGCACCTCTCTAAGCAGCTGTCACATTTGTACATTATGGTACATTGAATCTGAATGAGACTCTTCACATCAAAACCCTGCATCCATTATGATATCATCTCCTGCTCTAAGCCGTAATGCTTATTAATTCTGCACCCATACT